>NC_044307.1:71424539-71726877 GCF_007474595.2 Lynx canadensis | reverse complement strand
GAGACGTGTTGAGTAAGAAGTTGCTGCAGCCAAGGTCAAAGAGGTTGTTGCCTGCTTTCTCCTCTAGGATTTTGAGGGCTTCCTGTCTTAATCTTTAGGTCTTTCATCCATTTTATGTTTATCTTTGTGTATGGTATAGGAAAGCAGTCCAAGTTCATTCTTGTGCGTGTTGCTGTCCAGTTTTCCCAACACCATTGGCTGAAGAGACTGTCTTTGTTCCATTGGCTATTCTTTCCGGCTTTAGCTGTACATTTGTGGGTCCATTTCTGCGTTCTCTATTCTGTCTCATTGATCTATGTGTCTGTTCTTGTGCCAGTACCATACTGTCTTGATGATTACAGCTTTGTAACACAGCTTGGAGTCCAGAATTGTGATGCCTCTGGCTTTGGTTTTCTTTTTCAGGATTGCTTTGGCTATTTGGGGTCTTTTCTGGTTTCATACAAATTTTAGGATTGTCTGTTCTAGCTCTGTGAAGAATGTTGGTGTTATTTTGGTAGGTATAAGATTAGGTTGTGTATTTGAGACCTTTCCTCCTTCTTTAGGAAGGCCTAGAATGCGATATACTTCCCTCTTATGACTGCCTTTGCTGCATCCCAGAGGTCTTGAGCTGTTGTGTTTTCATTTTCATTGGCTTCCATGTACTTTTTTATTTCCTCTTTAATGTCTTGGTTAACCCATTCATTCTTTAGTAGGATGCTCTGTTAATCTCGAAGTACATGATCTTTCCAAATTTTTCCTCTTGGTTGATTTCAAGTTTCATGGCATTGTGGTCTGAAAATATGCAAAGTATGATCTTATCTTTGTACTTATTGAGGGCTGATATGTGACCCAATATGTTATCTATTCTGGAGAATGTTGCATGTGCACTCAAGAAGAATGTGTATTCTGTTGTTTTAGGATGAAATGTTCTGAATCTGTTAAGTCCATCTGGTCCAGTGTGTCATTCAAAGCCATTGTTTTCTTGATTTTCTACTTAGATGATCTGTCTATTGTTGTAAGTGGGATACTGAAGTCCCTTATTAGTATGGTATTATTATCAATGAGTTTCTTTATGCTTATGATAAATTGATTTAGATTTGGGTGTTTCACATTGAGGGCATAAATATTTACAATGGTTAGATCTTGGTGGATAGACCGCTTAATTATGATATCATGCCCTTCTTCATCTCTTATTACAGACTTTATTTTAAAACCTAGTTTGCATGGCTACTATAGCTTTCTTTTGATAGATGATAGATGTTTCTCCATCCCCTTACTTTGAATCTACAAGTGTCTTTGGGTCTAAAATGAGTCTCCTGTAAGCAGCAAATAGATGAGTCTTGTTTTCTTATCCATTCTGATGCCCTATGTCTTTTGATTGGAGGATTAGCCCACTGACATTTAGAGTGAGTACTGAATTTAGCACCATTGTGTTGCCTGTTGAGTTGGTGTTTCTGGTGATGTTCTCTGGTCCTTTCTAGTCTTCATTGCTTTTGGTCTTTTTTGCTGTTTTGTCTTTTCTCCACTCAAAGGGTCCCCCTTAAGACTTCTTGCAGGGCTGGTATACTGGTCATGAACTCCTTTAGTTTTTGTTTGTCTCGGAAACTATCTCTCATTCTATTTTGAGACACAACCTTGCTGGATATAGAATTCTTGACTATATATTTTTCTGATTCAGCAGGTTGACCATATCTGACCACTCCTTTCTGACCTGCCATGTTTTTATGGATAGGTCTGCTGTGAACCTGATCTGTCTTTCCTTATAGGTCAAGGACTTTTCCCCCCATTGCTGCTTTCACAATTCTTTCCTTGTCTGTGTATTTTGTGAATTTTATTAGGGTATGCCTTGGTGATACCTGGTTTTTGTTGAATCTAATGGGAGTTCTCTGTGTTTCTTGGATTTTGAGGTCTGTGTTCTTTCCCAGATCAGGAAAGTTTTCTGCTAGAATTTGCTCACATAAACCTTCTGTCCCTTTCTCTCTTCATCTTCTGGGACTCCTATGATTCGGATGTGTTTCCTTTTATGTAAATTAAACCATTACAATTGGAAATAGTGAGCTATCAGACCAGTTTTCTCTGAGGCTACTGATAGTTCAAGAGAACAAAACATTAGCATGTATCAGAGGGGTTCATACAAAAAATGAGAAAAGTCACTAAGCTACCAGGTAAATAAGAAAAACATCTCCCTGTTTTACCCTACTAAAATTAACATCTTTTATACTAAGAAGGGATTCTAGGAAATGATTGCCATTACCCACCTGTCTATTCTCAACTCCAGGCTACAGACCTATTTTGACCTGCTATCCTGACCATTGCAGAGCTGGGTGTTAACATGGCTTTGGGCTCTGAGGACATCCAGGGAAAGACCCAGAGTGAGGCTTTCCTTTAGGGCTGGGCAAGAGCTGGACATCTGCATCAGACTGCCCAGGACAAGGATTAGAAAGAAGTTTTGGAAAAAACTTGTCCCCCAGGAATCTTCTTACCATGGAAAAAGATCATTATATGACCCACATTAAGGGGTCAGAATTCCCCACTAAATAAGCCAAGCAAGTGCTGAGTGACTGTGCTGGTCCTCCCATTCTGGAGGCTGAAGGTAAGAGGAGAGATTGGGATCCTGGTGTCTTCTTTTGGTAGCCAACCTAGAGACTGGCAACCTGACAACCCTTGCACTATCAGCCAATGTGGGACTGCCACCGTCCATTACTTGCTGTACTGCCACAAGTTGGGTAACCAGCCCAGAACAAGGTAATGATCTAAAAACCCAGCTAAAGGGCCCAGAAGCCAGAGAAAGAATGATCAGTCAGGACAAATGCAACTTTCCTGGTAGAAAAAAACTGCTCTAAGAGAAAGATAGAAGAAAAGGTGTTCAGGAAGATTCAAATGAAGCACACCACATACACCTGCACCCACATTATCTGGAGCTAAAACAAGTCCTAATTTCCCTATGAAAAAATTCAGCACATGAATAGAAGATGATTATAGGGTCCAAAAAGAATGACCTAGAAGACTACAGAAGAAATAGTTCCACACACAGGCATGTGAAATCATGAAAGGGCAGGTAAGACAATCTGAAGATAGATTTTGTAGATATAACATCTCATAGGAATTCCTGATATACAGATTATTGGATTGGTGACAAAAAATTTCTTGAGCCAAAGAAAGATTAGAATCTGCAGACTAAAGGAAATTGCTGACCGTTAGGCACTGGTGAGAAAAGGACATGTACCTTGGTATACTCAGGTGAATTCCTGGCCCCCCACTCCCAAAATGATAATAATTGGCAAGCATAAAAAGCAAGTTACCTACATGAAAAATGATAGTACAGAAAAAAAGACAACAAATTGTTATTGTAAGAATTAATGCACCGGAACTAACGGTAAAGTAGAAATATGTACACTAACAAGGGAAGAAATAGCATGAGGAGGAAGTTGATTAAGCCAGCAAAAATAAGGAAAAAGACAATTTTTTTTAAAGTGGACAAAAAGGATAAAATGAAATAGATCTATTATTACATTAAATATCAGTGGACCAATGTCTTCCATTAAAGTCAGAGATTGCCATATTGGTTAATACAAAACCCAACTGCAAACTTAAAGCAGTAAAGAAAGGTTAAAGATAAAGGGATACACAAAAATATCAAACTAATGCAAATGAAAAGTAAGTTAAGAGTGATATTTAGATCTAATAAGGTTGATTTGCTATATGGTAAAATTTGCATTTTTGAGATTAATAATTTTAATAAATTGGAGAATGAAGGAACAAGACTAGCTAGAGGAGAAACTTCTGAACCACCCCAACTTCAGGAGGTGAGTTTTGGTGTTTATCAAATTAAAATGGAGAACATTTGTTTTAAAACTTTGTTAGTTCAAGGAAATAAGCAAAATCAAATAGTATTTAATTTGGTGTGATCCTTGGGAACTTTAACATCACCTGAAAACTTGTTAGTAATTAGATTTTAGGGCCCCACCCTGGACTCCTAAAAACTCTGGCCTGCAGATAATTCTGATGACATTGAAGTTAAACACCCATCAAGATCATTAGGCTACTTTCTATAAAATTATTTTCTAACAAAAATGATTATTTAATGATATAACACCTCGTAATAGCCGTACCAAAAGTTCAGTCAGCCTCACAATATGGCAGCTAAAAAATATTAAGCAAAAATTCTTGGAAATGTAAAGAGAATTGATAAAACTACAACTAGATAGACTTTAATAGAGGTCTTCCAAAATTGGATACACCTAGAAGACAAGTCAGTAATTTTATAGGATATATGTAGAACTTGAAATCCTTTTTAGAGAATATATCTTTTCTCCCATAGGTTCATAAATATTTTTTTAAAAAATCAATCATGTTATTTGGCCAAAGAGAAAAGCTTCACAAATTAAAGTTTCAAAAAATATATACAGAAAAAGACTTTCAAGTTATCTTCCTTGACCACACCCCAATAAAATTATAGAAGTTTTGGTTTTCAGAAAGTTAATCCATGAATCAAAAATAAAAAGTGAAATTACAAACTGTTGAGAAAGCAATTAGTGAACAGCAAAATCTAGACCCTGAATTCGTTAAGTATCTTTATTATTAAAGAGAAAAGCAGAAAGACAAAGAAAACTTGTACTCATTTATCAGAAATTAGGAAATGGATAAGAAACAAAGAATTAAAGTAAAAGCTGAAGTAAACCAGAAAAAACAAACTGAAATAAGGCAGATAAAGGATAAATAAATCCAAAAGTCGAAAAAAATTTAACACCAATAAAACAGATAAACTGTGACCTTGATTAAAGGAGAGAGTGCACATGTTAGCACACATGGGAGTGCACTTGGAAAAACATGCAGGATTAAAAATGAGAAGGAGACAAACCACAGATCCAGGCATGATTAAAAGAATTATAAGAGATTACTGCTTGCAAGTCAATGGCTACAAATTTGAAAACACAGAGGAAGTGAATGATTTCCTAACAAAATATAAATTACTTAAATTGCCAATCACTGCAGAAGATGTCGGGCTGGTGATTAAGAATCTATCATGGATAAAGGCCCAAAGACCAGATGGGTTTAATTTTTAAATAACAGATGATTCCAATGTTTAAACATTTCCAGGCCATGGAAAAGGGGAGGGAAAAAAATCCCAATTTTATGAAGTCAGATTAATTTTAATTTCAAAGCCTAATATTTTTAAAAATGCTAGACCCATCTCACTTAAAATTGAAGATACAAAAATTTTGACTAAAGTATTAGCAAATAAAATGCAGCTTGCTTCTGTCTTAGATCCAGGTTCCCTGGATAGACTCTGAGGTACAAATATGCATGCCAAAGGTTTTTGGGGCTAGTGCTCTCAGGAACACCTTTAGGAAAGTGAGTGGTGGCAGGTGGGGTAGGGACAGAAGGTGAACCCCAGTTCAGTTGCAACAGTGGCTTCAGCCTCACCCACGGAGCGCTCTGAACCAGTCATGGAGGGCAGACAGCCCCCAAAGGAGAAACTTTGCTGAGAGCTGTCAGCAACCCAACACTCCAGACAGCTGGGTGAGGGAAGGAATGCCTCCTGCTGATAGCCACAAGGGAGCAGGACACCACGGCTGTTCATGAGACCCAAGTAACTAGAGTTTCAAAGGATACGATATGAACAAGTAGAGTGTATTCCTTTTTTTTTTCTTTTTAAAAGTGTATTCATTTGAGAGAACGAGTCAGGGGAGGGGCAGAGAGAGAGGGAGAAAGAGAGGATCCCAAGCAGGCTCCACACTGTCAGCACAGAGCCCAACGTGGGGCAGGAAATCACTAACCACGAAATCATGACCTGAACCAAAGTCAAGAGTCAAATGTTTAACCAACTGAGCCACCCAGGCACCCCATTAGAGTGCATTCCTGATTATAAGGGTGGTGTGATTTCAAGAAACCTGTCATCATTATTCTTTGCATAAACAAACTTTTAAAAATTGCAAGAAGATCACACAATTATTAGATGCTGAAAACACATCTGAGAATTTTGTTAATTCATCAGCCATTTATGATGTGTCTAGTTTTACATATTGCAGATTTGCGAACATATCATATTCAGATTTATGTGCGTGTAATCTTTTCTTTTTCTTTCTTGGCTTTCCCTCTACATCTCCACCCACATCAACCCCAGTACAGTAAGCAGAAAATAACTATAATATGCTGGCTCTGAGTGGATATAGATTTAAACTTGTCCTAGATTTGTTTCAGGGACGAGCATCCTTGCTCTATCAGGTTTGCTTTTACATAGGCATGTGCTGGAGAATTTTTATCTAATTAAAAACGTCTATCTCCAAAGCCACTCTCTAGCTGTGCGTTGAGCACACCACCAATGGTATTCCCTGAAGTTAATTAACTCTGCCAGGATATAAATAAAAATAAGTAAAAGCTAGAAAAATCTTCAATGTGTGACCATATGTCCAAACAGAAAGCACATATCTTCGTGGAACTATAGGTGTAAAAGTAAATCATCACCTAGTTGTCAGAGAATTAAATCAGATCCATTTAGAAATTCTCAACCTACCTTTATCAATGGCAAATATTCCCCCAACAGATACCCCCTAACCGTAAGAGATTTACAAAAAAAGACTCACATAGGAAAAAAATGTGCAGACTCTAGGTCTCTTGCAGATACACAACACACATCAAAAATTAATCTGGATCCTTACCTTTGCAGATTTCATCTGGGGGCTTTATAGGTGGAGAATCTCAATCACTGGAAGAGCAGGTAACACTTAAAAAGCACATCTGGGTTCAAAGATTGTTAGAACCATAGCTTGTCACCTATAGAATTCACTAACTCTGGAGGCTTAACCACTCTAGGCACAGCTCAGAGGCATACTCTCTGAAAGAGCAAGAATGACTCAGGCTCTGTGTTTGGCTCCCTGATACCTGTTTGCACACGCCCCAGCCCAGGTGTGGATCCTTAGGATCACCAGCTGAAATTAGGAAGCACAATTGCTTTCCCCTGCTTGTCATGCACAAACCAGGACAATCTCAAACCAAAAGAATTTTTAGAGGCTGCTCATTCCCAGAATAAGCTTTCTAGATTTGATTCTAAATGTTTTCTGGTCTGTCCAGGGTCAAGATGATTTTCTCCTTGTAGGCAGAGCTTCATGGAAATCCTAATGATAATAGAAGTTTTCTTGATAAGTATTTTATCAGGGCCCAATTGAATTTCAAGTTTAATATATGCGAGCTAAGTCATCTTAAAATATTGATCTCAAAATAGAAGTGAGATGCCCATTGTGATCTCAGTACTTCAAGTCTGGTGACGAACACTCCTTTTCCTCTGGATAGGGGCTGAATGAGTGCCACTAAGATTTTCTTCTACAGTTTTCCTTTTTCAGTGTTGCCAATTCTAACTAATCCCCCTTCAAATCAGTTCATTCTTTTTTACATATGTAGAGCTAAATTCATATCTGCTGGGAAATTTTTAGTATGTTGCTGGTAACTTGATCCTTTTCTTAGTATTGATACAACATAAAAACAGAAAAAAACAAACCTAAAACTGAGTCTAGATTATATAATGTTTCAGATAATATTTTCTTTAAAGAAATTTTAAAAATCAAGAAGAAAAACAGGTCATCCTTTTTTTATTTTTTGTTTGCTTGTTTTTACATAAAAGAAAGAGCTAGCAAAAGTAGATAGGAACCACTTATTTCAAGCAGTTGAGGTCTTCATCCTACTGGATACAGAACTGGACTGGACCAGTCCTCTGGACCCTTTCCCAGCTCTATATACATGGCTCATGTGACAAAAGATACTTGTTCACATATCATTCTTCCACTGACAGTGAGAACATTTGTGAAACAATGTAAATAATTCTGAAGTGCAACAGATTTCCAATTCTTTATAAGAAACAGATTTTTTTTTTTTGGACTAGAGATAATTAATTTCATATTTTCCATCCATTTCAGTGATACTTTCCCAAGCCTTTATTTCTTTTCATTTTAATTCTCCACAAATTCCTTGCTGGAAATCTACAATTACATTTAACTACACAGAGGTAGTTAGATGGTGCATGCATAAATTTCATGTTTTAATTATTCTTTCATCCTTTTGTTAAATCAGAGTAATATGTATCTATTCAACTGGTCTAAAAACCAAGGTCAATTTAGTTAAGCTGTAATGTTAAAACAACCCAAATCACATTGTATTGAATCCATCTTGCTAACAACATGATTACTTTTTGTCTTTATTTTATTCCTTAAAACAAACACAAACCAAAAAAACAAAACAACAAAAACAAAAAACCCACCTCACAATGCCAATCAGAATAATGTTGTGGCATTGAATTAAGGTAGAAGAATCTAGATGGAGGTTTAGCAATAGTGATTGGCAAGCTTCTCAAATGCAATTTTGTGCTGAAGAAAATAATTGCCACATGGTCTGGCTTCCACCTGTAGTCCTGCCCTAGGAGTGATTCTGTAGCTATACCTGCACAACCATAGTGAATACAGGAGTAAGATTATATTACCAGTCCTGATCACCCAAAAGTCAACCAATGGTTGAGTTTTATTTCTTTGCCCGAATTGACTACTCTCCTTTCCACCCGTGCAGATGTTTGCCCATGTTCTTTTCATTCAACACTCATTCCTTTCACCTACCCTACACATATAAAGGATTTCTTTTTGACAGCGCTGGAATTTGTATATAGGAGGAACCTATGGACAGTACTCTGCTTAGAACTGCGAATGGGGAGAAGCAAACATTCTGTTTTTCTTAGTTGTATGTTAACTGAAAATGAGTTTGTGGGAGTGCTTAAGATTTATGGTGGAAGGTGTTGAAAAAAGAGAGACCTTACCCAGGTGATAGATGAGCCACAAGTCAAGACTCCTACAGAGGAATCATGTCACATTTTGAAGTGAGACCACCAGGATAGAACATAACTAGAGTCCAGAGTCACAGCCAGGTAAAAGGAAATGGAATGCATGGAGTATGGTTGATGGCAACCACAGGGTTCCATTAAATACCTTTAAATAAGGCACATCCTTTTGCCAGATATTGATTGTCCATTAACGCTACAGCTGAGTACCACCAGGGGCGATTCCATAATTAAGTCGTCCTAAGCCTCAGGAGTGAGAAATATATGTACTTTGAGTTCCTCTGTAACATTTTCCTGAGGATCTGCCAGGAAACTAATGTGTTACAGGGTCCTTCCTCAATTTCTAGTTATGATATACAAACCTTTGTACGGTTTCCAAGGGGTCTACCTCAAGTCATGTCAGTTAATTGGCAACACAATAGAAAGCTTCCAATGGAAGAGAGAAATGAAGAGAAAATATGCCCTTTCTGTGTCCCTTTTTTAATATGGTTTTCCTTCAGGGTGATAACTCCATTATAAAGATGTTGAGATTTTGCTGCTTTCCTTTGGCTTTGCTGGAAGATTTCTCTTGCAATGTGTTCACACAGCTGTAGCCTGGAAAGTATGTCATGTATTCTTACCTGCCTTTCCCTATCTTTTAAGAGGCAGGGATATAGGGGAACATGTTCTGAGACTGAAAATCAGAAGAACTAATTACCAGTCCTACTTCTATTATTTTTTAAATGTGTAACTTAAAACAAGTCACTTTACAACTCTAAGCTCCATTTATAAAGTGGAAGAGTTACTAATACTCTCGTTTTTTTTCAACTTGGAGGGGTGGGGTACTGGAATCCTTATTAGCAAGTATATTTTTATTCAATAACCCTAACAAACAAAACAGATCAAAGTGGAATTAATTTGAAGTGGGGAAACGGTGGGTGGTATGTGGATCCCTATCTACTTCTGCTGCGTTAGCCCCTGAGTCACTTCGCTGAGACTGAGAACCCATCTGAAAAGCACAAATCTAGATGAGCCTTTCCAGATCTCTCCACTCGGATGCAGAACATCTGGCTCAATTTCAATTAGTGTGTATAATGTCAGAGAAAGGAAAGTCAGGAAGTAAAAGCCTTGAAAAATATAAAAAAGAAAAACATGTTTTTTTCCTAACAGCAGAAAATAGACTTCACATCTCTGTAGAAGTGTTTGTTAATTAGGCTTGATTTCCTGTTACATTTCCAGGTCATCTTTTGGGTTTGGATCTGTGAGGCTAGCTTTAGAGTGGAGACCCTCCTTCAATGTTGAATACAAGGATGCCTTCTCCCTATAGACTTGGGCTTGCCCCCTTTCCCACACCCTGATCAGTGAAGGAGAGACCCATACAAATAAACCAAGCCTCACCCCACCTGCCAATTCATCTTGTAGCACCAGAAACTGTCATCCAGAATCCAGTGGCCTAGCTAACTCTGCAGTGCCCTTGTGTCTCCATAGGTCCTCTCTATGGCCAGCCAAAGAAAGGGACAGCAACAATGTAAGAAAGCTCTGGTACAAAGAAAATAACTTAAAAGATAATAATTATTCTCATTTCTTGAGCATTAACTATCTGGAAGTTATTATGCTAAGAGCTTTCTTACTATACACGTAATAAAACATATGCAAGGCACCCTGTAAGGCAGGTTTCCTTATCCCCTCCTCACAGGTGAAGAAACTGAGACTCAAGAGGTTTTTTTAATGTTAATTTATTTTTGAGAGAGAGAGACACACACACAGAGTGTGAGTGGAGGAGGGGCAGAGAGAGAGGGAAACAGAATCTGAAGCAGGCTCCAGGTTCTAAGCTGTCAGCACAGAGCCCAACCCAGAGTTTGAACCCACAAACCATGAGATCATGACCTGAGCTGAAGTCAGACACTTAACCGACTCAGCCACCCAGGCGCCCTGAGACTCAAGAGTTTTTAAAGTCACAAATATAATATCTAGCACACCACAATGAGCCCTAAGCAACTGTAGTCTCCTTTCCCTGCACTGGAGCTATGCTTGGGACACCAACCTGCTTAGCTAAAACCCAGAGATCCCGACAGACCTTTGCAGCCTTGGATGACTGGTCTCCTGGTCTCTTCCATGGTGTGGCTAACAAGTTGGTCACAGGGAGACCATCAACCAAATATAGGCCATTTATTCATAAAATGATCTAACATTTAAAGTACCACTAGCTGTTTAGAAAATATTTTACAGCACTATGATGGAAGGTAATTTAAATTATGGAAGCAATCATTTAATCACTGCAATTAGCCAAATGATTACCTATTTAGCTAATTATCTTTTAATTATGTAATTAAAAAATTAAACATTATATTATTCTAGCCAATGCCAAATTCTTTTTTATAATTTCCCAGTGAAAAGTATAATTTACTATATGGTACAATGTAATTTCCTACAGAAATTAAGTTTCATTTTATTTTAATTACAAGGTAAATCTTCTCATAACTACCATGACCTGTACATAACAACCAATGAGAGAACTTGGCCTTTCAGGAAACTGTAGTTCATAAAGGCTAAAACAAAAGCAGCTGGTTTTTTTCAGACATGTTAAGAACGTGCTGACTTTCTGGGGCTTCTGGTTGGCTCAGTTGGTTAAGCGTTGGACTCTTGATATCTGCTCAGATTGTGATCTCTCAGTTGTGAGATCGAGCCCCGTGATGGGCTCTGTGCTGTATGTGGGACCTACTTGGGATTCTCTCTCTCTTCCCCTCCCCCACTTGCCCATGGAGCACTCTCTCTCTCTCACTTCTTCTCTCTCTCTCTCTCAATAAATAAATAAACATCATTACAAAAAGAAAGTGCTTACTTTCCATACAAAAAGATGATAGCATCAACCTACCAGTGGTTATCAACTAGCTGCACATTCAAATTCTCTGTGGAGCTAAAATGACAAAAACACCTCATGCCCAGGCGTCACCCCCAGGGACTCTGATTTAATTGGCCTAAGGTGAGGCCCACCGGATTATTTAAATCTCTGAAGGTGATCCTGATGTGCAGCCAGGGTTGGGAACCGCCGAGAAAGTAATTTTAGTTTGTGCTCCCTGTAGTGGTGTTCATTTGTTTGTTTGGGGGGCAGGGAGGGTGGATATTGGTAAACAGTCAAGCACCATTTTGTTGGGCAGGTAGGAGCAGTTGGGCAGCGTTTCAAGGATGAATGTAAAAGAGCCAAACAACCCAATCTGACTGAAGGTTTATAACCTAGAGAATTAGGAGTTTGCAATTATAGAAAGGTGAGAACACAGGCTACAGCCCAAGATTCTAGATAGCCACACTCAGGTGCTACATAATCCAGTATCATTTTTCAGGCACTTGTAAATAGTCAGATAATTTATCTGCTGTAGGGACTATGCACCTTGAACCCAAAAGTAAAACTTACGTGAGTTAGTAGACTCCTTAAAAAATTCTTGGCCAAAGTAAACCTACGAGTATATTCAATAGCCATAGCAGAAAACTGTGATTCCACTCAATTCATTTCAGTATACAAATACCTACTTCACACCTTCCAGGCCCTGGAAATGATGATTCCATGATCACAAAGCTGAATGATAGGTAGTTTCTGCCCCAGGGGGCTCACAATCTGGTGGTATCCTATACTTTCTGACATTGTCTGGAGAATAGATGGAGGAGCCTTGGCTACAATGGGTTCTGAGTGAAACAACAAGCAAAGTTAGGAGGCTGTCTTCAGACACCAAAGATGTTTCTGTGGGGGAAGCTCAACGATCACATCGTTCCACATGCTAAATAGTTAAGTTAACCAACCCCAGCAGCCCCCAAAGCATGTGTGTATGAAACCTGAGCACAGAGCTCAAAAGGAGACATACATGAGTTTGTTCATTTTTAAAATAGCTTTTTGAGGCATAACTGACACACAATCAACTAACTGCACATATTTGAAATGTACAATTTGAGAAGTCTGACTCCTGTGAAACCATCACCACATTTAACATAATAAACATCTCCACCATCCCCAAAAGTTTCCTCTTGCAACTTTGTAATCCCTGCCTCTACCCCTCTCTCTGTTCTGAAGCAACCACTTAATTTTCTATCACTATTTATATGATTAGTTTGTATTTTTTTAGAATCTTATGTAAATGGACTGATACAGTACATACTACTCTTTTCTTGTCTGCGTTATCACCCAGCATGATTCTTTTGAGATTCACCCAATGTTGATGGGCTGCTGAAAAGTTCATTTCTTTTTATTGCTGAATAGTAGTTCATTGTATGTGTAGACCACGATTTATTTATTCACCTGTTGATGGGTACTTTGAATATTACAAATAAAGCGACTATGCATGTTCACATCTTTGTAAGGACACATGTTTTCTTTTACCTTGAATAAATAAGAGGAAAATGACTAGTTCTGTGGTAGATGGAGATTTAATTTTTTAAGAAACTGACAAACTATTGTCTATAGTAGTTATACCATTTTACACTCCCAGCTGTTCATGAGAGTTCCAGTTTCTCTGCACTCTTGCTAACAGTGGACATGGTCAATTTTTTTTTTAAATTTTGGACATTTTTAGGTGTGCAGTGGTATCTCATTGTAGTTTTAATGTGCATTTCCCCAAGGACCAATGATGTTGAGTGTCTTTTCATGTGCTTAGTAGCTATCACCAATATTCTTTGGTGAAACGTCTATTCAAATCTTTCAACATTTTTTATGAGGTTGTCGTTTTCTTATTGTTGAGTTTTGAGAGTTCCACATATATATACTGGACACACATCCTTTATCAGGAATATAATTTTCAAATATTTTTTCCCAGCTTGTGGATTATCTCTTTATTTTCTTAATGGTGTCTTTTGAAAAGCAAACATTTTTAATTTTGAGGAAGTCTAATTTATCAACATTTAACATATGATAATTTTGGTGTCATACCAGTTTTGATCACTGAAACTTTAGAATAAGTCTTGTAATCAGGTAGTATTAGTCCTCCATCTTTGTTCTTTTTTAAAAATTGTTTTGGCAATTTCTAGATCTTTTACCTTGATTTGAGACCTTCTTTTTTAACATACATGTTTAGTTTTATAAATTTTCCATTTACATATTGCTTTAAAGTACTCCACAAATTTTGATATGTTGTGTTTTCATTTTCAATCAGTTCAAAACACATTCCCATGTTCTTTTTGATTTCTTCCACTTGTGGATTATTGATGCCAGACAAGTATCTGCAGATTTTTCATACATCTTTCTGTTATTGACTTCTAATTTAATTCCATTGTAATCAGAGAACATACTTTATGGGGCCTGCATGCTTTTAAATTTATTGAGACATTTTTATTACACAGAATATAATACTTTAGTAAAAGTTCTGTGTGCAACTTGAAAAATATATATTTTGCTTTTGTTGGATGCAGTGATCTATAAATTTCCCTGCATATGTTTTATTGTCCATTTATTATTAAGTTTTGAGATCAGTTATAAAAACCAATTAAGATTGCCATCTCTTTTAGAAAAATGTGATAAAATGATTTACAAGAAATATATATTTGGTCATTCAGATGATATTTGATCAGCCCTAAAGGAGATGGCTGCTTACCAGGAGGACTGACCACGTGATTAGTAGGTCGGGACTTTTAGTCCCACTCCCTGATTTCTGGGGAGGAAAGAGGTGTTGGAGGGTGAATTAGCCTATGGATGATGATTTAGTCAATCATGGCTATGTAATGAGGCCTCCATAAAAACCCAAGAGGACAGTTTTTTTTTCAATTTTTTTTGAGGCACCTTTCATGCATTGAGAACCAGAATGCTTCAATGTGCCACCAAGCTGGACCCCAAACTCCACGAGGACAGAAGCTCTTTTGCTAGGGACCTCACCTTGGCTATCTCTTTATCTGGTTGTTGATTCATATCTTTCAGTCTGTCCTTTAATAAACTAGTAAATGTAAGTTAAGTGTTTCCTCGATCTGAGTGAACCTCTCTAGCAAATTATTCAAGCCTAAGGAGGAGGTCACTGAGGCAACAGCCTGGGATTTGCAGCTGGCATCTGAAGCATGAGGGGAGCATCTCATAGGACTGAATTCTTAACCTGTGGAATCTGATGCTATCTACAGGGAGATAGTATCAGAATTGAGTTGAATTCTTAGATACCTGCTGGTGTCTCAGAATTGCTTGGTGTTGAGGGGCCAGCCCCACCACTACATTAGAATGGGGTCCAGGAACCTAAAAAGGAAAGAAAAAAGAATTTTACATTGTGGACTTAAGACTCAAGCAGTCTAAGTGCAGAACAATGCATATTCTTATCCACCATCCTAAGCATCCCCCATATTAAATTATGAAGAAAACACTAGAAATATCTGAAGTGAAAAAAAGTTATGTAATAGTCTATTTAATATTATTTCACATTTAATTTTTTAAAAATTTCTTCTTGCACAAGGAGTGGAAGAACACATTACAAATTATCTCTAGGTGATAAAATTGTGGGTGATTCTAATTTTCTTTGTAATGTTTCTCTCTCTTTTCTTTTTTTTAACAAAGAGCATATATTTTACAATAAGAGAAAATTTCAAAGTATTTTAAAGAAAAAGTCCTATGTCACATGAATATAGGTTCATCAATTATGTACCAAGTTTACCAGCAGAGGCTAAATTCATGTCTAACCTTATTCCTCATATAATTCAAAAAAGATTACAAATATTGGAAGATGGTCAACTTCATCCCAAAACACAAATTCATAACCAGAAAAGGCAGGATTTATGCAAATTATTCTTGGCTCTCAGGTGTGGTGATCTTTAAAGCTGGACTCAGAATCTACCATAGCTAGGAAGCACATTAAAAGACACATCACTTAAGAGTCTTGCTTGAAGCTTTTTAAAAGTATAATAATAATAATAATAATAATAATAATAATAAACTTTGTAAGTCAATGGAGCATCACACTTATCCCTGCTCTTTTAGCAGCATTCTGCTATACCTTGGGAAGGGACCCCACCACTGATTACACCCTTGACTCAAATGAGCACAGAGACACTTTTCAATTAAGACCTTGAGTTACATTAAATGACCAACCCTTACACAAAATAATTGAAATAAACAAAATAAGCTGAAATTATTTTAACTGACTGGATATTTCATTCATTTATTCACCCTCCTAACAAATTTTTATCGGCTCCTAGTAGTCATTGAGTTAGAAACTAACTCAAGAAATGGTCTTGGCCAATTGCAAGAATATGTGATACTTGACTAGATTTTTGCCTGTTGAAACTCTTTCCTTCTTTTTTTTTTTTTTTTGTCATTATAGTCTAGATACCCTCACTTTAAAGAAATCATTAAGCAAATGCAATACTTAACAAATACAGATGTTAGAATTTCATGCTAAAGAATCACCAGGTCCCACTTGCTCCCCAGGCTTCCAAAATTTCACTGGCCACAAGTTACTCTACAGGGATGCTTGCTATACTAGCTGCTAGCTACATCTTTGAATCCAGTTTGGTACCCTACTATATGGGTGCTCTGTTCATGCTCAAATAGGGATTATAGGGAAAGTTCTCAGGGAGCTTTTACTTCTGCTTTGATTCTAAAGAAAATCCCAGTTCTACCATCCTATGATTTCTCTGAGGCTTAATTTTGTCATCTGAAAATGAAGCAATAGAAGCAGAGGTTCTCCAGGTCGCTTCCAGCTCTAACATTCTCTGACTAGACCACACTAGGATAAGGTCACAGGTATGAAAAGCCAGCATTGTCATCCCTGCTTCTCCATTTATCCCTTTGCAATCTCTTCTACTTCACCTTGTTGTGTTTCCTCTATGCTTCAACTAACAGTGCCCAACACCAAGGCTTCTCTCTCCCTCGATATTGGTAATTTTACTAAGGATTTTAGATTGTGGAGCAAAATGCTATTCTCAAACCATTAGAGAGATTATATTTTCTGATAGCTTGGAACCCCTCAGACTTAGCACACTTACTTAAAACTGGCTGAAATTGACTACACACACTTTCATAGTCCTGTCCTTGCAATAGTTGTGTTTGCCTACAAAAATATTAGCCCATGTATAATCATTCCCTTCTTCTGATGAAGAAGGTTTGTCTTACTTTTAATAAATGAGTGCTTTCACAGCCAGTTATACCTTTTCTATTTCCAACTTCATTTATTTTTTTCCTCTGAATTTCCTTTTTTTTAAAGTTTATTTATTTTGAGAAAGAGACACAGAGAGAGAGAGCATGCGAGTGGATGAGGGGCAGAGAGAGAAGGAGAGAGAGAACCCCAAGCAGGCTCCTCACTGCCATTGCAGAGCCTGACCCTGGGCTCAATCTCCCCAACCGTGAGATCATAACCTGAGCTGAAATCAAGAGTCAGACACAACTGACTGAGGCAGCCAGGTGCCCATCTCTGAATTTCTTAATAAGAAAACATTTCTTAAACACTTCTTTGGATTTGGGAATCCCCTTGTTTAGTCCTTTCCTTTCTTTTCTTCTAGATTCAATGCTATTTTTCCCAAATAAAGATACTACTGTAGGGATATATAGGAATCAATTATTATACAAATTATCTTATATATTATTACTTGATATTAAATATACATCTGTTTTCAAACATCACAAACTGACCTGGGGACTCTTTTTTACACACAAATATCACTATCAACATGGCAAGGCAGAACTTATGATTGGAAACATAAAGATGGAAGGATATTGCTTGCCCCACCCCCTGCAAAAAAACCACTACACATGAAAATCACACAATTAGTCTGAGTTTACAGGGGGTATCATAGTTTTCCTAAAAGATCAGAATGATCAGTGGGAAATGGATAGATATGTTTATGTTGGCACCAGAGATTACAGTTCTGACAAATGGATTGAAGTTAAAGTCATGTTTTTTAAAGTATAAGTAATATTTCCATTAACTGTTATATGGAAACTATTTTATAGGCCCTTCAAGCATAAGGTGTCAGGATTTGAATTTGATGACTTTCCACTTTGAGGTTCTTTTATTCTGCTCCAGAATGATTTGAAGCTGGTAATGAAATCTGTTAGTGTTTGGTGAATTGTTTAATAGCTTGATTTTAGAGTGTAACATAAATAGGCTTTCTGATCTAAGAGTCCAAGCCTCAAGGAAATAAGAATGTATTTAAATGAATTCTTAAACCAAATAACAAATAGGTAGTCTATGTGATTTAATCTTAATATTTTTGTCAACATAAACACACAGCTTGATATTTAAAGAAAATATGGCTTTGTTCACATGTTGCTTGAGAAATTGAAAATGGGTTAAGGTTTAGCTTCAGATCTGAATTTGCCTAAGGTACATTATTCAGCAACTCAGAGACCTGATTAAAGAGCCTAGAGGTGTTCACAGCTGGGCTGGAAAGACCAGTTCTTGATAGCTTCTTATTTCAAAAACTGTGCTATAAAAACTCAGCTTCTTAGATATACATTCTCTAAATAATATAGAGCCTTAAAGAGGTTCCTCAGGTAACCTACTCCATTTTGATGTCCTGTTCCATGAAAGTAAATCTCCTAGACATTAAGATAATAGACTGATCTTACTAATTAGGTAAACAAAATAAATCTTAAAATAGAACCTAAATGCACAAAAAGTGCATAAACATTAAAACATCAAGAGTCAACACTCCCATCACTTCCTCCATGAAGCTCAAGTAATCACCAAAAGCCTATAGGGAATTTCCAACATTTAATTTTTCTGACCTCCAAAAACAGCAGTTTCACAGTCTAACCTGATATGAAGTGGGAATACAAGCAGCAGGTGAATAATTTAAACTAGTTGCTCAGAGTACATTTTTCCAGTTGGAAGAAAATTATCATAGGATTGGACATAGTTTCTAGATGCAACATGATCTTTTCAGATTATGACTGAAAGGGGGAAAAATAGAGATTGAAAGAAATGGTAGTTAGAGGATCACCTGGGGAAGAAGAAGAATCAGGTAAGTGAGGAGAGCCAAGCCCCGACAGCAGGTCACTCTGATGTAGGCAATGATCTTGTGATGCAGCTTGCAAGAGAAGGTGGGACAGACCCTAAATGTAGTATTCAGACAGCTGAAGGCCAAAGGCTTTTCAAAATCTGGAAGAACCAGGAGCACCTGGGCGGCTCAGTCGGTTGGGTGTCCAACTTAGGCTCAGGTCATGATGTCGTGGTTCGTGGATTCAAGCCCCGCGTTGGGCTCTGTGCTGACAGCTCAGAGCCTGGATCCTGCTTCGGATTCTGTGTCTCCCTCTCTCTCTCTGTCCCGCCCCTACTTGTGCTCTGTCTCTTTATCTCAAAAATGAATAAACATTAAAAAAATTTTTTTTTTAATCTGTCAGAACCGTAAGCAAGAGATATAAAAGGTCTTCCTGAGGCTATAAAATCAAAGCAAAGTGATGACCATTGAAGTTAGCAGGAATGCTATTTAACTTACATGTCACTTTTATCATTATTTTGATTTTAAGCTAACATAACTTTATTAAAAAGGTTTTTATTAGAATTAAATGAAATCACGTAAAGAACCTTGCATTGATCACTGCTGAGAAGTATCAGTTCACTTCACACTCTCTCCTGGCTTCTCAGATCTTGTGAAGTGAGGGAAACGTCTTAAAACATAGCCTAGAATGATTACTCAAATAGCCACTAGCAGGTCTGTGTCAAAGAGTGCCATTCAAATGTAAAGACTGTGACACTTTTCTTACAATACCATGAAAATATTTATGTTTGCTCTCCCTTCTTTCTCAACCAGCATAAATTCTCAACAGCAGTAACTTGGCTTCCACCCAACACTGATCTAAACTGGATTGATGAATGTCACCAATAACCTCCTCGGTTCCAAAGTCAATGTAAACTTTGAAATGCTCTGCAGCATTGGCTTCTTCTTGGTGCTCTCTCTTCCCTTCTTCTTCTGTTGCTTCTCTTTCCTGGTTGATTTCTACCTCCTTCCATCTTCCTTTTCTCTGGTTCACCCCTAAATGTCAATGCTCCCCAGAGCACTCAGCTCATTTTCATGAGTTTCTCCATAGCTTTCTCTGAACCCACGACTTCCACGTTACCTATACATATTCCTGTCACCTGTTCCACCACTTAGGTTGTCTGCTCCAGCCTCTGGCTTGTAAATCCAACTGCCAAATGAGTAGATCCACTTGAGGGTCCCAAAGACACCTCAAATTATACATGGCTCCTAAACTCCCCAGTCCTCTGTCCCCATGGCACTTTGCTGATGACTTACCTTTGCATTTATCACACTATGCTGGGGTTTAAAGAATATATTATTATCTTATTGAAGACAAGGACTATTTACTATTCAAATTAGAATTCCTACATCGAAGCACTGGCACAGAGTAGGCATATACTCAATACGAATAAGCAAGTACAAGTCTTGTTACTTTGCTGCCTTTAACCTGACACAGAACATCTCCACTCTGCCTGTAGTGTTTTCTTCTTTCCTTGACTCCTTAGTAGGTCTGGGTTATGTTTTGGTTACTGGGTTGCTTTGTTTTCAACTTTCTGATTGTTGCTGGGTAATTTCCTTGGGACTCTCTCCTGGTTGCTATGCTTCACACACTCTGAGATTTCCATTTGTAGCTAAATGGTAACATTTTTTATCAGCCTCTGGAATGGATCAGGGTCTCAGAGAAGCTCAATTGCAACATCACACATATTCATGGGCTGTAACAGGCAGAGAATAGGTTTGGAAGGGGTCTCCTTATCTCTGCTCAGAGGCATCGTTTGTGTCGTATTTCACCGTCTGCTTCCTCAAAAAGGATTTCACTTTCTCACTGTTCAACACTCCAGTCTGAATGTATAGTCCAATGGTAATGAATCTATAAACTTAAAAAAATGGAGAGATCTGTTAACTTCAAAATAAAAATAAGACAGTTGAAGGTTTTACTAGCTTTTGTGAGATGAGGTCTTTCTGTTGTTTGTGTTTTGAACTTTAAAACAGATATTCTAAAACTGACCTTTTGCTTGTTTTTAACAGAAGCTTTCTACCGAAATCAGAATTTGGGACAGACATCTGCCTTCTACAAACATGTTACAGGAAACTTCCTTTATCTGGAAATACTGGGAACTGAGATATTCTGATTAATTGAATACCCTACTTAATCCAAAAACATTTATCAATCCTGTCCTAGACATCAAGGGAAAACAGAAAAATGTTAAAATACAGTTGGGTGTGAAAAGTCCAAGACACATGTAATAATTTGTGAATAACTTAATAGTCACAAACCAGATAAATCCTTAAATGGGCTCTTGAAATAGGCAAAAATACTACTATATCCCACTAATCAATTTATTCTCCCACTCTCCAAAATGGGTATTCAAGATTTCTTCACTCTTTTCAAAACTGTGATTCACTGCTGTGGCTGCCACTGCCTCAATCCCTAACTTCACCTACACGCCCTCACCTTCACCCCTTCCACCTACCCTGTCTCAGAGTGTAATCTTAACTCAGACTTCATAGGAGAGAAGAAAACACAGAAACCCTCAGAAACTTCCTCATCCTCCTGATGCCAAATATATCAACCCACACCCATCCCTTTCACTCTATTCTGATATAATAAAGGAGATAACTTTTCCCCTCCAATCCCTCCAGGGTGTGATGAATCCTGCCCCTCCCTTTCCAGAATTCTTAAATAGCGATATTCTTTCTTACATTTTTGTTTTTAGTTTCACCTTTTCCTCACTGCCTCCATGAGAATTTCCCAACAGTTAGTAAACATCTTCAAGACTTCTTTGCAAAAATGAATTCTCCCACCTATCATTCCCCCACAGTGACTGTGCTATCTTTCTCTCCCCCTCCATATTTTGTAGAAGAGTTATCTACACCTGCAATCATCACTTCCTCAACTCTCACCCACTCATCAACCCAATCTGGCTTCTGCCCCATCAGTCCATCAAAAGAGCTCTAGCTATGGGAGCCTGCGTGGCTCAGTTGGTTAAGTGTCCAACTTCAGCTCAGGTCATGATCTTGCTGTTCATGAGTTCAAGACCTGTGTTGGGCTCTGTGCTGACAGCTCAGAGCTTGGGGCTTGCTTCAAGTTCTCTATCTCTCTGCCATATGCACTCTCTCTCAAAACTAGATATTAAGAAAAATCTTTTTTAATAAAAGAATTTTAAAAATTAAAAAAAAAGAGCGCTAGCCAATGTGAGTGATGTGTTCCATGTAGCCAAATTAATAGGTGTCTTCAGATGGCTTTAATTGTCATTGATGATAATAATTCACAGATCTTTTGCTCACATACTCTGTGACCAGACTCTCCGCATCTGAGTCATCTCTCTACCACTTAATACTTCTGTGCCTCAGAGAATTTATTGAACCTCTCTAAACTATGATTTCCTCATATGAAAAATATAAATAAAAATAAATAACCCCAAAGACCTGTAGATAACAAATTCGTTAATTCTCTCACACACATATAAATTAATTACAATAGAGCCTAGAAATCTTTATTATATTCCCTGCTCAAATTTTTCTTCTGAACCCCAAACTCACATATTGAACTGCATACTAGACATATTTCCACTTGAATGTCTCAAAGGCACTGTATTCATTCTCTGTGGTTGCTGTCACAAAGAATCACAAACTTTGTGGTTTTAAAACAACCTAAATTTATTAGTTCGCAGTTCTGAAGGTTAGAAATTTGACATGGGTCTCAATGGGCAAAAATCCAGGTATCGGTGGGTCTGGTTTCCTTTCTGGAGGCTCAAGAGGGGAACCTTGTTTCTTTGCCTTTTCCAGCTTCCACCTGCATTCCTTGGCTCATGGTCCCTTCCTCCCTTTCCAAGACCGGCAACACTGCATCTCTTTCTTTGACTCTCTTCTGCCTCCCTCTTCACTTTTCTTTACATTTAGATGTAATTCACATACCATAAAATTCACTATTTTAAAGCATAAAATTCAGTGGTTGTTTGTATATTTACAAAGTTGTGTGTCACTGCTAATTCTAGAAATTTTCCATCTCTCCAAAAAGACATCTTTTACCCCTTACCAGTCATTCTTCATTCCTCCTTCTCTCAGCTCCTGGCAACCACTAATTTACTTTGTGTCTCTAGACAGGTTTGCCTATTAACGGAAATATAAATGGAAGCATGCAAATTATAGCCTTCCATGTCTGGTTTTCTTTCACTTAGTTTATCCACGTGGTAGCATGGATCAGTAGCTCATCCTCTTTATGGCTGAAAAATATTCCATTGTATGGATATACCACATGTTGTTTATCCACTGATAACAGCTGATGAATATTTGGGACATTTTCACCTTTTGGCTACTATGAGTAATGCTGTTATGAACATTCATGTACAAGTTTTTGTATCAACATGTGTTTTCAGTTCTCTTGGGTATAGATCCAGGGGTAAAATCATACTGCAACACTATATTTAATCTTTTCAGGATCTGCAAACAGTTTTCCAAAGTGGCTGAGCCATTTTACATTCCCCCCAGCAGTGGAAGAGGATCCCAATTCCTCCAAATCCTCACTAACACTTGTTATTCTCTTTTTTTTAAAATTAATTAATTTATTTATTTTGAGACAGAGAGCACATGGGGGGCAGAGAGAGGGGAGAGAGTCCCATGTAGGCTCTGCACTGTTGGCACAGAGCCCCTCGTGGGGCTCAATCTCACGAACTGTGAGATCATGACCTGAGCCGAAACCAAGAGTCAGACGCTTAACTGACCAAGCCACCCAGATGCCCTTTTTAAAAATTTCTATAGCCGTCCTAGTGGCTATGAAGTAGTATCTCATTGTGGTTTTGATTTGCATTTTCCCAATGACTAACAATGTTGAGTATCTTTTCACATGTTTTTTGGCCATTTATATAACTACTTTGGAGAAATGTCCACTCAAATCTTTTGCCCCTTTTTCATTCTTTTTATCGTTGAGTTGTAAAATTTTTTTTATATTCCGGATACTAGATCCATGTCAGATTTATGATTAAAAAAATTTTTTTTCTCCTATACTGTGGGTTATCTTTTTATTTTTTTGATGGTGTGCTTTGGTACAAAAAAAGTCTCTAATTTTTTTAAAAGATTTTATTTTGGGGACACCTGGGTGGCTTAGTCAATTGAGCGTCCGACTGTGGCTCAGGTCATGATCTCACAGTTCGTGGGTTCGAGCCCCACATTGAGGAGAGCCTGCTTTGGATCCTCTCTCCTCCTCTCTTTGCTCCTCCCCTGCTTGCATTCACTCAAAAATAAAGCAAGCATTTAAAAAAAAATTTAAGTAATCTTTTCACTCAGCTTTGGGCTCAAACATACAACCCTGAGATCAAGAGCTGCATGCTCTACTGATTTGAGCCAGCCAGGCACCCCAAAAAGTTTCTAATTCTGATGAAGTCCTATATAGCTATTTTATCTTTGGTTGCTTGTGTTTTGGTGTCATCTAAGAAGACATTGCCTAGTCAAAAGTCTTAAATATTTAAAGCTCTGTTTTCTTTTAAGAGTTTTGTAGTTTCAGATTTTACATTTAGGTCTTTGATTCATTTTGAATTAATTTTTGCATATGATGTGAAAAAAGGGTCCAAATTCATTCTTTTGTATGTGGATCTCCAGTTGTCCCAGCACTATTTGTTGAAAAGACTACTTTTCCCCCATTTGAATGGTTTTGGCACCCTTGTCCAAAATCAATTGACCATAGATGTATGAGTCAATTTTTGGGCTCTGATTCTATGCTACTGATCTATATATTTATATTCTATGCCACTGATCTATATATTTATATTTATATTTATATTTATATATTTATTTATATAAATATATATTTATATTTATGCTGGTACCATACTGTTTTGATTATCGTTTTTTTGAAGTTGGGTGTGAAATAAAGAAGTGTGAGTCCTTTAACTTTGTTCTTCTTTTTAAAGATTATTTTGACTATTTGGAGTTTCTTATAATTCAATATGAATTTTAGGATCAGCTTGTCCATTTCTGTTAATAAATCAATAAATCAATCAATAAATAAATAGCAGTTGAAATTTTGATCTGTAGGATCAAATGAGATAGTACTTCACAGCCATTAGGATGGCTATAGAAATAAAAAAGGGGGCACCTGGTTTCCTCAGTCAGTTAAGCATCTGACTCTTGGTTTCAGCTTAGGTCATGATCTTACAGTTTGTGAGATTGAGTCCTGCATGGGTATCTGTGCTGACAGTGCAAATTTTGTATCTGTAGATTAATTTGGGTGTAGATTAATTGCCATCTTAACAATATTAAGTCTTCCAATCCATGAGCACTGGATGTCTTTCTATTTACTTAGGCATTCTTTAGTTTCTTTCAGAAATATCATAATTTTAAGTGTACGAATTATGTGCCTATTTGGCTTAGTTTATTCCAAAGTATTTTATTCTTGTTTATGCTATTACAAGTGAAAGAATTTTCTTAATTTCATTTTTGGATTACTCATTCTATTGTATAAAACACAACTCACTTTTGTACATTGATCTCGTATCCTGCAAACTTGCTGAACCTTGTTATTATTAACCGTAATAGCTTTTCTGCAAACAGAGATGGTTTTACTCCTTCCACTCCAATCTGGATTCTTCCCTTCCCCCCATTGAATAGAAGTTATAAAAGCAGACATTCTTTACTTGTTCCTGATCTTAGGGGGAAAGCTTTGGGCCTTTTGCCATTAAGTATGATATCAGCTGTGGGTTATTCATAGATGTTTATTAGTTTGAAGATATTCCATTCTGCCTCTAGTTATTGAATATTTTTATCATGAAAGAGTACTAGACTCGGTCAAATGCTTTTTCTGCTTCTATTGAAATGGTCATGTGAAGGTTTTTTTCTTTTATTCTACAATATGGTGTATTTCATTGATTCATTTTTTATGTTGAAACAACCTTGGATTCCTGGAACAAATCCCACTTGGTCATGTTGTATAATTCTTTTTATATGTTGCTGGATTTGGTTTAGAGTATTTTGTTGAAGATTCACAAGGATATTGGTCTGTAGTTTTCTTTTCACGTGACAATGTCCTTATCTGGCTTTTGTATCAGGGTAATGGTGGCCTTATAGAATGGGTTAGGAAGGGTTCCTTTCTCTCCAGTTTTTGAAAGAGTTTCTGAAGGATTGGTGCTAATTTTTCTATAAATATTTGGTAGAATTAGGGGCACCTGGGTGGCTCAGTCAGTTAAGCATCCGACTTCAGCTCAGGTCATGATCTCACGGTTTGTGAGTTCGAGCCCCACATGAGGCTCTGTGTTGACATCTCAGAGCTTGGAGCCTGCTTCAGATTCTGTGTCTCCCTCTCTCTCTTCCCCTCCCCCCAACTCAAAGATAAATAAACATGAAAAAAAATTTTTTTTAATATTTTGTAGAATTCACCAGTGGAGCCAAATGGTCCTGGGTTTTTCTCTGATGTAAGGTTCTTTGATTACTGATTCAATCTCCTTGCTTCTTATAGAGCAATACATGTTTTCTATTTCTTCTTGAGGCAGTGTTGGTAATTTGTATCTTCATAAGAATTTTTCCATTTTATCTAGGTAATCTAATTTGTTTGCATATCATTATTCACAGTATTTCATTTTAAGCTTTTTAAATTTCTATATGGTTGGTTAAGATGTTCCCTCTTTCATTCCTAATTTTAGTAATTAAATCTTCTCTTTTTTTTTTATCATGGTCAGTCTAGTTAAATGTCAGTTTTGCTGATCTCTTCAAAAATTAGCTTTTAGTTTCTTTCATTTCCTGTGTTATTTTTCTATTCTCTATTTTGTTTATTTCAGCTCTAATCTTTATTCCACCCTTCTGCTTTCTTTGGGTTTTATTTGCTCTTCTTTTTCTAATATCTTAAGGTAGAAGTTTAGATTATTGATCTGAAACATTCCTTCTTTTCCTCAGAGCTTACAGCTATAAATTTACCTTTGTTAACTGTTTTTTTTTTTCCTATTTCCCATAAGTTTTGGTATGTTGTGCTTTCACTTTCATTCATCTCCAAATACTTTCTAAATTTCATTGTGGTTTCTTCTTGGAATCAGTGGTTCTGCAGATGTTTTGTTTAATTCCCACATATGCATGTACTTTCAAAATTTCCTTTTGTTTTTTATTTCTAATTTCCTTCAATTGTAGTTGAAAGAACATATTTTGTATAATTTCAATCCTTTTAAATTTATTGAAATGTGTTTAATGTAATTGCCTAACATAATGGTATATCCTGGTAAACATTCCATGAGCACTTGAGAAGAATATGTATTCTGCTGTTGTTGGATGGAGTGTTCTATAGATGTGTTAAGTCTAGTTGGTTTACAGTGTTATTCAAATTTATTTCCTTGTTGATCTTCTGTCTAGTTCCTTATTCATTATGGCAAATGAGATATCAAAGTTTTCAAGTATTACTATTGCATTGACCATTTCTTTGTTCAATTTTGTCAGCTTTTGCTTCATATATATTGGGTCTCTATTAGGTATATATGTGTCCATATTTGTTGTATCTTTCTAGTATATTGACTTTTCATCACTATAGTATGTCCACCTTTGTCTCTAGTATTATAAATTATAAAAATAATTTTTATTTTTGCTTATTTTGTCTGATATTACTATAACCACTACAACTCTCTTTTGGTTACTATTTACAAGTATCTCATTTCTATCTTTTCACTGTTTTTTAACGTTTATTTATTTATTTTTGAGAGACAGAGCATGAGCAGGGAAGGGGCAGAGAGAGGGGCAGAGAGAGAGACAGAGAATACCAAGCAGGCTCCATGCTAATAGCACAGAGCCCAACATGGGCTCTAACAACACGGGGCTCAAACTCATGAACCATGAGATCATGACCTGAGCTGAAAGCAAGAGTCAGACACTTAACTGACTGAGCCACCCAGGTGCCCCTCTATCCTTTCACTTTTAACATATTTTTGTCTATTAAAGCAAGTCTCTTAGGAGCATACTGTTGGATCATTTTTGTTGTTTTGTTTTTAAATCCATATGCCAATCTCTGCCTTTTCCCCCCCAATCTCTGTCTTTTACGTAAAGAATTAACCCATTTACATTTAATGTAATTATTGATAAAACAGGATTTGCTATCTATGGGTGTGTATTAGGTCTATAGATAATAAATTTTATTCTATTTTATTTTGCAGTTCTTTTATATATGTTTTATGTCTTTTGTGTTCTTCAGTTCCTCAATTACTGCCTTCTTTTGTGTTAAATACTTTGTAGTGTACTATTTTAATTCCCTCATAGACTTTATCTTTTACTATATATCTTAGTTATTTTCTTAGTGGTTTCCTTGGGGATTACCATTAATATCTTAAGTTCAGCTCATTAACAACCTTAATTCCATCTGTAACTTTAATTCCTTTTTGCCATATAACATAATTTATTCACAGGTTCTAGAGATTAGGATGTGGAAAGTTTGAGAGGACCATTATTCTGCCTACTACAGGCACCTAAAAGTCACTATGTCCAAACCTTTTTATTAAATGTTGCCCACAAATACACAATCTCACACACACACACACACACACACACACACACTAATAGATTCTACAAAATAAACAAGCAAATGACAAACTCCTGGTACTCTTCCAGTGCTTCCTGTATCTCAGTGTCTGGCTGAATCATTTGTTATTGTGCAAACTAGACCTAGGAATTACCTTTCACACTTTCCTTTCTCCCATTCTCCAAATGTCACTCATCATCAAATCATAGTGCCTTACCTCCCCCAAATTTTCTGCATTTCTGCATTTCTACTTCCATCACCCTAATCTAAATCATCTTTACTAATCTTTTCCTTATTATTATGCCCTAAGAAGCCTTTTTAGGCATTTTTTTCTAATTGCCCCATCCACAAAATGTAAGCACCACAAATATATTGCATAGCTGTAATTTATATATAAAAACAGTAAGTATATTGGATACAGGAGTTTTTTGTTTACTACAGGATTAAGAATTACTGAGTAAAATTTTTAAGTTAAAAGATAATTTGGAAAGCTATCAACATTTAACTTAACATTAAAACTATATTTGCTGAGTAACTCTTTTTTAACAAATAAGAAAATTTTATTAGCTATTCATTACAAACCAGGTAGTCTGATACATGCTTTTGAAACACGTCATTTAATCTTTTTTACAATATTTAATTTTTATCAACATTGTATATGTACATTGTTTTAAATGTTAAATGAAGCTTACTATGGAAAATAGCAATCCTCTACTTTTGTCCTTTCCCTTTCCCAATTTACACGAGGTAAATTTTAATGTAATTTATATGCTTATGTAAATCATAAAGTATCAAATATGTGCATATATGCAAATGAGTGATTTATATAAATACATACTATTAATAGACACAGAATCAAGTTCTTTTTTAATAATTAAATTGTATTTTCCAGCAAAAGTATAACTTTAAGAACTGAGTTAATTTCTTAAAAATTATTTTAGTTAACTTTTGACTCTTGCTTGATATTGGAAAATAAAATTTAGCTTCATTGGCTGCTAGATATCTATTCAGATATTGTTAAAATTTTTCTTTTCAGCATTTGACAAGATGAATGATGAGTTGATTAACTTCTGTCAAGTTAAATAACAAAATATAAACTGTTTTTACTTAATTCTCAAAGCCCAATTCACACACAAGATCATTAAGATCAAACACAAACAACATCTACAAGGTAGCCAAAAGCAGCCTCTACCCAAGCTCAGACAATCTCTTGCAATAATTAACTCAAGATCAAATAATTCTACAAGAGAAAGTCCCCAGTTACAGCCACATATTCCTGTAGTTATACAGCACTGATCTGGCATACATTTTGTGTATCATCCATAAATCCAATGCCAATGTTGCTCATGTGATACCTCAAAACAACACTAAAATGCAATGAAAGACATTAAATACTGAGGAATAAGATTTTATCAATTAGAGTTGAGTTTTGGAGGGTCACAAACTATAATAATAATACTGAAGATTTTTTTCCCCAATGAACCAATTTTTGCTCTGTTGGGAGTGGTATCGCCCCTATGAAGAGTTCATGGTCTAAACAATTAGCATTTATCACTTGCATTCCTAAAATAATCTCCTGATAGTTCCAATACCTCCTTCTTGCCTCTCTGATCTGTTCTTTGCAAAGCTGTCAGACTGATTTTCCAAAACAAAATTTGATCACCTCACCTCCTTCAATGCTTTCAGCAGCTCTCCAAATAGAGCAAAAAGGCATAACATTGCCTACAAATTATGCATGACCTGGTCCTAGTTCACATAATCTCCTATAAAAACCTCCAACTCTCTCTGCTCTCCAGCAACACTGCCCTTTATTTCATTGAGCCATCCTCTCACCACAGGGACTTTACACATGCTGTTCTGCCTGGAAGACCCTTCTCTGCCTTCTTTGCTTATTTAAACGCTATTTCTTCAGATTTTTCTTAATCATTCCTTCCTCAAGGGATCTTTTTCTGTTATCCCCAATGTTATCAAATCTGCCTTTAATAAAATGTAACATCACCATACCCTCCCTTCAATGACACTCATCACAATTGTAATTTTATATTATTTGTTCTGTAAGTTCTATAGTCCCTAAGTTGTATGTGTCTTTTTTCCACCAGTATCTCCCCAGTATCTAGAATAAATCTGGCACAAAGTAAGTGCTCAATAATTTACTGAGTGAATCCATAATTGATGAATTGTGTTTTAAAGAACTCAACAGATTAACTAGTTTGAACAAGTAAAAAAAAAACAAAAAAAAAAAAAAAACATTGAAATCCATACCACAATCATAAGCAAAGGCTTCATGAAGCAAAAGTAAAACTATAATAACAAGTATAAACTATAAAAACAAGCAATATGAGTCTAGACCTTGAGTCTTCTATTATATTGTATTCCAGAAATCTTATTTTAGAGTCCAATTAAGCAAAACGTGTTTGACTGAGACTTGCCATATTGTCACCTTAGAATGCTATCAAATGTAGTAAATGCTAAAACTGTTCCAAATATAATAAGTCTTTGAAACTTCAGATCACATCCTGAGAACCTGCAGTGCCTTAGGGACATTGTTGCAAACCACAATTATCACAGCACAACTCAGCAGTCACAGACAACACGAGCTTGCTTTCAGCGATCTGTCAAAAATGCTGCACCAGTATTCTGCCTCCCAGCCTTCTGCTGTGTCTGAGCTGATGACAATGCCCTGGCATACAAGCAGGCATGCAGAAGTAGCTCTTACAAGCCTTAGGGTGTGAAGGCAGCCACTAACCTCTATCCACAAAAAACGGCCTTCATGCCACTTATGGCACAGCATTTAATACTGTCAATGCTGAGGACAGCATTAATGTAGTGAAAAGAATGACAGGTTTTAGTCAGAAATTTGGACTTAGTCCTATCCCCATCATTAATCAGTTGCAAGAGCTTAGAAAATGCACTTGACCCCATTTTACCTCTGTAGAACGTTAAACCTGATAAGTAGTTGAAACATTTTCACTACTAAATTCTCCTGCTAACAATTTTTAACCATGGACCTTGTATTTCAAAATATTACGTCTAGAAAAAGTCACTTAGTGAGCAATAATTGTTTCATTTTCTGTTTTGCTAAAAATTCTGACAAATCTCTAAGGGGGATTAGGAATGGCGGCCACACAGACAGGGGAAGCTGTGGGAGGCAGAGGGCAGTGTAGGTGACTAGGCTAGAAGGAGATGTCACTTTCATCAAGTAATTAAGCAACAATTTGATGTCCTGTTTTTATAGAACAAAGACCCATAAAACTGAGCACATTAGGGGGAAAAAAGCCCAGCAAGAGTATGATTTTGTCAAGGCATTTTGAAATATTGAAAATAGCTCACGACATCCCATTACCTTTGTAATTATTCAAAGATCTCAGACTGGACACACTGCACAAGATGATTCCCCAAGTCCCTAGAAAAAGTGCACTCCAAAATGAATTTCTATTTAATGAATTTCATGAATTCATTAAATGAATTAAATGACTTCTGTAATCAAGTTAGGGAAATTTTTTAGGAGGAGGGCAGTCATCCCTTATCCATGTAAAATTATATGTAAGAGGTCAAAAAAAGTAAATTATGTAATTGAAGGGAAAATATATTTTTCTTGCAAATATTCACTTTATAAATATTTTCTATCACTGTTTTAAATTTTTTTAATGTTTATTTATTTTTGAGAGAGAGAGGAGGGGGGGAGAGATAGAGAGACACAGAGAGAGAGAGAGAGAGAGAGAGAGAGAGCAGGGGAAGGACAGAGAGAGAGAGGGAGACGCAGAATCCGAAGCAGGCTCCAGGCTCTGAGCTGTCAGCACAGAACCTGATGCGGGGCTCAAAATTCATAGACCCCGAGATGATGACCTGAGCTGAAGTCGGAAGCTTAACCCACTAAGCCACCCAGGTGCCCCTTCTACTGTTTTAAATTCATTTACATTATGCATTCTCAGTGGGGCACTGTTGCACCAAACAGGACAAAAATTATTCCTTGGGGAGTGTTAAAAAAAAACAACAACTGGGGCGCCTGGGTGGCTCAGTCGGTTAAGCGACCGACTTCAGCTCAGGTCACGATCTCGCGGTCCGCGAGTTCGAGCCCCGCATCAGGCTCTGGGCTGACGGCTGACGGCTCAGAGCCTGGAGCCTGCTTCCGATTCTGTGTGTCTCCCTCTCTCTCTGCCCCTCCCCCGTTCATGCTCTGTCTCTCTCTGTCTCAAAAAATAAATAAACATTAAAAAAAATTAAAAAACAACAACAACAACAACTAAATATTACAGTGGTATGTGGCTCTCCAAAGTGCAACTGTACCTTATAAAATATTATTTCTTCGTATTTCATTCCTTTCGTTGGGTTTTGAGTCCTTAGGGGTATCACACGAGCAGCATTGACATTGAATTCACAGAGGGTACCAAATGTATTCCAGGTCAGTTCTACAAAACTATGGCTAATAGAAGGCTGTGAATTGACGACTTTCTCTTGCTTAATTGATCTTGATCTCAAAGTTGCATTGCAAGAGGTGGCCTGCACATGGCTCTGGGATGCTGTTGGCCTGGTGGCTATTTATGTTTGTTCCTCATGCTTTTGGGTACCAGTTGAAGTTTGAAAATTAGATAAAAATAGTTCATATTTTACCGCTTAACTTGATAAAAACTATTTGATATTTTATTACTTATGTCAAGTGCTAAAAAGAAAAAATTCAACAATATCTGCATGATAAATTAGCAGCTAAATGAAAGGTTATATTTTCATATCAAGCAAAAGACTAAAGTTTACTTAAAAAGTTACTTAAAAAGTTAAGAAATTATTTTATTTTTTTCAATAGCTTTAGTTTTGCTTAAAAATAACACTTTTGAGGGATTTCTTTAAAAATTAAGCTACATTGCTATCATTATTATATATTTATATATATTGCTAGGATGGAATTTAGTTTCTTTTGGCTTTTTTTTTTCTTCATTTAATAGCTCTCTTTTTTTTTTAATATAATTTTCTCAGTTCATGTAATTTGTTTTCTATTTAAGGATGGAAGAGATTGTCACACTGTCTACATCATAACTGGAACAGAATGTCATTTGTTTTAATTTTGCCATTTTGATAAAGGGAAAAATCAATAGCATACAGGGATTTTATATGTTTGATTTAAGCCTTAAGAAAGAAGGAGCATGTCAACATCTGAAATGAAGATTACTTCTCCAGTCTAAAGACACTGACACACAGGTCATTTACTCTGAAGGGGGTCTCAGTACAGGGAGGTAGCCAAAATGAAAGTTTTAGAAATGGGCTACAATTCTGTGAGCAGTGCTAATTCTCAGACTGTGGGACAAGAGCTGTTCACATTCTTCCTGTGTAAAGTCAGTTGCTCCTCACCTTGTAACTAAGATCTCTCATGGTTTCCATTTTGGGTCAAAAGCAAAAATGAAGCCTCATTAGAGTTTTTCCTCTTTGGCCTGGCAAGAGATGTGAGTCAAAATAGTATAAAATGCCAGACTAGACCAAAGATCTACAGAGGGGTTCTACTAAGTAGAAGAGATGTGTGGGATTTAAGGGATTTCTCCCTTGGACAGAAAGGGAGTCTATTCTATGTGAAGAAAAAAGGTGTGCACAGATATTTGGGTTACCAGAGATGCTGGTGTACTCGTTTTCTATTGCTGCTGTAACAAATTATCACGAACAGTGGCTTAAGACAACAAACAATTATTATCTTACAGTTTTATAGGTCAGCATGTCTCCCTGGGTTAAGATTAAGGTGTTGGCTGGCCTCCTTTTTGGAGGCTCTAGGGAATAATCTGTTCTCCTGCCTTTCCAGCTTCTAAAGGCCACCTGCATTCCTTGGCTCATGGTCCCCTTTCTTCAAACCCAGAAGTGGTGGGTTGGGTCTTCTTCACATAGAACTTCTCTGACCCTCCTTCTTGTCGCATCTACCTTCTGACCGTAGCCAAGAAAAGTTCTCTGCTTTTAAGTTTTTATATTGGGCCCACCTAGATAATCAATAATAATCTCCCCATCTTAAGGTCCATACTGCAAAGTCATTTTTTCCATGAAAAGTAACATATTCACAGGAATATTCTGGGAATAAGGGTGTGGATATCTCTGGGGGGCAATTATTCTGCTTGTCATAGCTAGTTAAACCTCAATATCTATTTTCCTGTCCTTCAAAAGTAGAACCTCCATGTTATTTACTGAAAGTAGGGAACATCACTGCTCAGAAAGAGGACCATGTTTTCTAGCTTCCTTTAATATGTTTAACGTGACTAAATTCTACCGTAGGATATAAGTGGAAGTGCTATATGCAGCTTTTGGAAGCTGCCTTAAAGAAAAAGAGCAATTCTCTCTTTCTCTTTTATCCTTCCTGCTCGCTAAAATGTACACATAAGGAATAAAGCTGGATCAGCCATCTTGGAAGAGGACATAGAAGCTGCATAATGAGGATGACAAAGTAATGAGTTAAGAGACTGAATCCTAATTTGTCATGGAGTTACCACATCAACCCTGTGATTTTAATGTGAAAAAAGTTAGCTTCTATCTTCCTAGCCTCTGTTCTTAGGGGATTTTGATGCCCAAACATACTTATATCAAATGCAGTGTGCAATGACATTGACCGTTCAAAGTATACAAAACAAGATCAACAGGTAAGGAAGGAGACAGGGGGTCTTGGGATTTCTCCAGGCTTTGGCCAGCTACAGAAAAAAAAAAAGTCATGTGTATGACCATAGAATACAAAACAAGAACAAACAAAACACAGCAAAACAAAACAAAACAAAGCCTTCAAGAAGAAGGTGTAAGTAACCAAAGAGACACAATGGAGGTACAAGGTTCAAATACAGCAGCCTTTGCCACGCAAGAGCCTGTTCATTATTTTTCTCTGCAAACTTTGAAAGAGTCAAATTTTAATTTTAAAAGTTAAAACCTTATCAGTTTTCCGTAGGGGGAAAAAGGACCCCAAATCTCAGTGGCTTAAAATAACAAAGGCTTATTTCTATTCACTGTGCATGTTCCATGCAGGTCAGCAGGGAGCATTGCTCATTTCAATAATTCAAGGATCCGGGCTGAGGGAAGCTCATCTTCATGTGTGCCTCTTTGTTCATGGCAGCAGGAAAAAGAGAGTATGGGGAATCATACACTGACTCTTAAAAATGGTGCTCAGCATAGCACACTATTTACAATAGCTAGAAGGTGGAAGCAACCCAAATGTCCATTGGCAGATGGATTCATAAATAAAATGTAGTATAGTCACACAATGCAATATTATTCAACCTTAAAAAGGAAGAAAATCCAGGGTGGCTCAATAGGTTGAGTGTCTGACTTTGGCTCAGGTCATGATCTCACAGCTTGTGAGTTTGAGCCCCACATGGGGCTTTGTGCTGACAGCTGGGAGCCTGGAGCCTGCTTCAGATTCTGTGTCGCCTCTCTCTCTGCCCCTCCCCCACTCAGGCTCACTCTCTCGCTTTCGCTCTCTCTCTCTCTCCAATGGAATACTACTTGGCAATGAGAAAGAATGAAATCATGCCATTTGCAGCAACATGGATGGAACTGGAAGGTATTATCTTGAGTGAAATAAGTCAGTCAGAGAAAGACAGATATCATATGTTTTCACTCATATGTGGATCTTGAAAAACTTAACAGAAGACCATGGGGGAAGGGAAGGGGAAAAAAATAGTTACAAACAGAGAGGGAGGGAGGCAAACCATGAGACTCTTAAATACAGAGAACAAACTGAGGGTTGATGGGGGGGTGGGGGAGAGGGAAAATGGGTGTTGGGCACTGAGGAGGGCACTTGCTGGGATGAGCACTGGGTGTCACATGTAAGCAATGAACGACAGGAATCTACCCCAAAAACCAAGAGCATACTTTACACACTGTATGTTATCAAATTGACAATGAATTATATTTAAAGAAAAAAAATTTTAATTAAAAAAAGGCAGAAAATCCTGTCACATACTATAACATGGATGAACCTTGAAGACATTATACTAAGTAAAATAGGCAGTCCAGACAAATACTGCACAGTTGATTTCATTTATATGAGGTACCTAGAGTAGTCAAATTTCTAGAGACAGAAAGTACAACCAGGGGCTGGGGCAGGTGGGGGAGAAAGAGAAGTTGTTGTTTAATGAGTACAGGGTTTCAGTTCTGCAAGATGAAAAAACTATGGAGATCTGTTTCATAAGCATGTTCATGTGAACATGCTTAACACTACAGAATAGTATACTTAAAAGTGGTTATGATAGCAAATTTTGTTATGTGGTCTTTACCACACACACAAAAAAATGGTGCTCAGAAAAGACAAATGACACTTATGTTCACATTTAATTAGCCAAAGTAAGTTATATAGCTATGCTTAACTTTATTTTTTTTTTCAAAGTGTATTTATTTTTGGGACAGAGAGAGACAGAGCATGAACGGGGGAGGGGCAGAGAGAGAGGGAGACACAGAATCGGAAACAGGCTCCAGGCTCCGAGCCATCAGCCCGGAGCCTGACGCGGGGCTCGAACTCACGGACCGCGAGATCATGACCTGGCTGAAGTCGGACACTTAACCGACTGCGCCACCCAGGCGCCCCTAGCTATGCCTAACTTTAAAAGTGGCAGGGGGTGAGGGGCACCTGGGTGGCTCAGTCAGTCAAGCATCCCACTTCGGCTCAGGTCATGATCTCACAGTTCATGAGTTCAAGCCCTGTGTCAGGCCCTGTGCTGACAGCTCAGAGCCTGGAGCCTGCTTCGGATTCTGTGTCTCCCTCTCTCTGCCCCTCCCCTGTTCATGCTCTGTCTCTCTCTGTCTCAAAAATAAATAAACATTTTTTTAAATAAATGAAATGAAATGAAATGAAATGAAATAAAATAAAATAAAATAAAATAAAATAAAATAAAATAAGGTGGGAGGGGGAGAATGATAATCCCATTAGAAGTAAAGCTGACACAGGTGATGAACAGTACTGACTATTATCACAGTCTCCTCTTCTGGAAGTGAAATCTTTCTTTCACTCTCCTTCCTACAAACAAAATGCACTTATTAAATCCCTTTGCAGTGAAGAGAACTTGAAAGTCCCAGTGATGACATTAAGCTCAAAGCCCAGGGTCTCTGGGTGATGTGTGGTAGTCTTTATATCAGAGAATAATGGCCTCTGCAACAGGTCCATGTGCATGTCCTCTCAATCCAGGGACCTGCCCCTCCCTGTGGTGGTGGAACAGGGATGATGTCAATCCCTGGGATGATGTCAATAAATACTCATATGAAAATAGGAAGAATGGGAAGCACATGGCAGTCACTGGCCTATTACAATTCTGATATTAGACTCAGCAGAAGTTGGCCTCCTACCCCAAAGGTGAGGAATTTTTTCCCTGAATAGGCTTCATATAGGTTTCCTAGGAGGGGCTCCCCTGTCTATTCAACTCCATGGTACTTGGATCTGCCCTTTGGGAAGCTCCTCCTTTTCCATTACCCTTCTGGGTGCCTTGTCTGAAGTAGGCATTGAAGAATATATCTGCCTTAGAGACTGAGCAGTTTTCTCAGCATACTTCTCATCCATCAAAGGTATGGAACCTAAGGGTCATTTTAAGTCTCATACAGCTACAGTGGCATTTAATCCAGGTTGGTGCCTCTTTATCAGTAAAACCATCTTCCAAACTTAAACTTGTTTGACTTCTTACCTGCTCTCATGTTTCCTTTCTAGACATATGCCTTTGCCATATTTCTGTGTTCTCTTGCCCCAATGCCTGTCTCCCTCTCCCTCCTCCTCTCCCTCTCTGTCTTCCTCTCTGTCTGTCTATATCCCTCTTTCTCTCTTTCCCTCCCTCCCTCCTGCCTTCTCTTCCTAATTGTAGGCTTTTTGAGCCTAGTAGTGACAATACCTTTCCCCCTGAACCATTTCATGTTATTTTGAGCCATTTGGTCCAATTGAAAGGAATTTCAAACCAGCACACCCTAATCCATGTTCAGTGAATTGATCCTTGCTACAAAGCTGAGTTTTAATAGTCCCTTGTGGCTCAAAGTATCAATTTTATCCTTTAATGTTTGGGTTGAGAAGCAGTTGCATTTGAATCCCTGAATTTGTAGACTTTCTTTTTTATCCCTACAAACGGACCAATTTTTCTCCAAACTTATCTCTCTCTTGTATTTTGCCAAATGCAGTTGCTGGCAGCCAGTTAAATGGGAATAATAATGTTTTCAATCTCTTCCCTAAAATTAGGTAAATTAAGTAATACCTTCGAATTTACTGAAGGCAACACTTTTACCAAATGTTTCACCACTAGAAAATCCATTCTTCCAGTCTTCAGCAATGGTTTCTTTCATACTCTCTGACCAGCTATGAAGTCAATGCCACATATTTTAGGCTTTATTTTATTATTAAAACAGCACCCCAAGCTCTTAGGTTCTAAGTTCTATGTCACTTTGTAATAAGATAGATAAACCTGTGGTAACAAATCCCCCCCAAATATCAACAGCTTAAATAAAAGGTTTATTTTCACCTGTGTCCCATATCCACTTGAGGAGACTTCAGAGGGCTCTGCTCACAGTGGTCACTCAGGGACACACATAGACAGTCTGCATCTCAACATCTGCTTCTATAACCACAGATTCAAATGGAAGAGAGGGTGCCCCTTAAAGCTGGAAATATTTCATAAACAACACTAAGAGAAGTTCTATAGCTCTGATTTCAGATGCAGGGAACAGAACCCATTTTACCTAACTTAAGGAGGAAGAAATACATTCAAGGAATCAATGGCTCATGGACGGTAGGGAGGGCTAAAGAAATAGACTTGACATTGAACTTTCAGGAAACTCCCCCAAAGTCACACCCCAGAACCAGGTCATCAAAGGAGCTGTGTGCTCTTTCTGCCCTCAGGACTCCACCAGTGTCAAGACTCCATGGTAATAACAATGCTTTCTCAGTCAGGAAGCCACTATTGTTCCCCGTTCCAGACCACACCACACCTGCTACAGTCTACGTGTACAGAGTGGATGCAGAGAGTCCTGTCTATCAAAACCCACAAAGCCAGTGCCTGGGATCTCTGCTGATATTGTTGCAGGAAAACAGAAAGCAGCAGACACAGCAGACGTAGCCTAGTGTGGCCTCCTCCTAATCTCTACTTGCCAAATTTCACGCTAGTGCATCTAATTGGCCAAATCCAAATCACACCCAAAACCCGAGCTGCAGCGAGCTCTGGGATATGCTTTTTAGATTCTAGCATCTACAGTACAAGGAGGCCTACTACCACAAAGATGGAGTTGAACAACAAGCCAAAATATCCTGGCCTTAGGCCATAGTCTAGGGCAGCACATTCTACAGCATCAGTTTATAATGTTTATCTCTGCCTATTTTAAAGTAATTTTAAGAGGTTTACACTAAACATTCATAATCAGGCCCTCAGGGATTCAGGGAAAGTTAAAATTTGTCTGTGTTCTCTTTTATAATCTATGGGGGGTTATAATACACTTTCTTGAAACAAAATATGGTAAGTACTATGCTGCAGGCATACAAGCGTTCGCATAGTTACTGTCTCCGGTTTTCACACCAATTCTGTAAGGTAGTCTACCAGTTAGGGATTATATTCAGCTGCATGTCACAGGCACCCACCTACAGTGGCTGGATCAAGCATGCTGTTTATTTTCCATGCATTAAAAAGTAGTAGAGTGGTAGCTAGTACAGGGCCCGGGATGTCTCTTTCATCCTTGACTTGTCAGGGCTCTCATTCTCTTGGACACAAGATAGATGTTCTACTTCTAGACATTATTATCAACTTCCAGGATGGAGGAGGGGGAAGAACAAAGGCAGAAGGCAGCTGTGGGGCTGGGTCTGCCCCTGTCCCTGTTATAGGTGGTGTTTACAGCACTACCTTGTGACTTTGGCACACATCTCATTCACCAAAACAGTGTCATGTAGCAACCTCTCTGCTGGGGAACCAGAGAGGTAAAGTTTTTGCTTTGCTTTGGCCAGGCCCATTGCCAAAATCAGAATTCCGTCAGTAAGACAGAAGACTAGTGTGAATACTCGGCCAGTAACTAGCAGTGTCTGCCTTGGATAAACATTATTATTATTATTTTACGACAACAACAACGAAACAGAGTTCAAAGAGGTTAAATAATTTGATTGCAGCTCGATGACTTGGGATTTTGAGTTCAAGCCTTATGACTCCAAATTCAGGTTTTTGGATAAGCATTTATGCAAAAAAATAGTTAAAACTTCAGAAAATTTTTGACATATAATATATATAAAGAGATAAATTGGATTAATCAGAAAAAAAAATTTTTGTTAAAGTTTCCAAAGAGCAGAAGTGGGACTAGGAATGAAAAAGAGGGGAAGGGTGAGATTTTATGTGGGAATAACACAATTCCATGTTTTAAAAACAACAACAAAAACAGCAACAACTCTGTGCTTAAAAGCAGCCTTAAAGACTATGGCACGTTTCAGGCTAGTTTTCCATTGCTGTATAAAAATGTATTGCCTTGAGAATTATGATAGTTATTAACCATGCTAACCTGAAAAATCATCTCCAATTGCCTTATGGTGTTTTTCAGAATGATTCTCATTTCTCTAAGCCTCGATTTTTTTTATTTGTTTTCACTGAGAAAAGGAAATGGTCTGATCTGCCCTGAAAGGCAGGACCACTGTGAACAGTGACAGGAATGGGGCTGTTGGATGTTTCTTACAAGATTCCAAGGATTCTGAGGTTTGAAGGAAACGCAGAAGACATTGGACATGGGTAGCCAAGCTCCCCAGCTTAGAAGGCAGGGTGTGGTCCTGACTGAGAGTGTACTGGCAATGGCAGTAGTCTACAAGAATGTGTAACTCCGTCTCAGAAATCTGCAATAACCCCTAAACTAGTCTCTGGCACTTTGCAGCTTGTGGCTTTTCCCCAAAGGGGAAGAGATGTGTCTTTTCCTTGCTGTGTCCTCACCATGAAGCTTCAGGAGTCCCTTCCCTTAACTTTAACCTCCTTGAACATGGTTGGATCTTGGCACTGGACATGTTCTCAATCTGGCAGAAAGGGATGGCTGAACAAATGTAGCCCAATCCCCGGTTCTAGTTACTGAGCATGGCTAATTCATCCCCAAATAGTCATTTGGGAGCTACAAAGAGCAAATTAATTACACTCTGATGAGTTTAAGCGGCAGCAACAAGAAGAAGAAGAGGTAGATAACACAGAGATTGAACCTGAAAAGGACTGGGGGTGGGAAAACTGTATAGAAGAACTGTGTAGAAGAACACACATAGGGTAAAGAATGTGCACATAGATTAAATTTGATTGAAGGCTGGGAAAAACAACAAGTTGGTTCCTGTTGGAAGATTACAGAATGCCCTGGCCCCCTTGCTGTTAATGCAATTACAAGGTATGCTTTACAACCACTGAAATAATACAACATTGAAAGGGTGTGGTTTGTGGAGCTTTGGGCAGGTTAGGTTCCCTTTGAGGATGTGGGGTCAGGGAATTTAATCTTATCAGAGGCTCAGGGAGCTGCCTAGAGTGCTGCCTGGGAAGATAGGAAGAGGCGCTATTCTAGGGACCTCAGGGTCTACAGTTTTCAATGATCCTTCAGGCTCCTTGCAAGTCAAGAAGAGGAGGGAGAAGAATGTGGACTAAGCATGTAGTGCCAGGCTAAGCTGGAACTGAGGAGAAAGCACAGGGGAGGCCCATGGTAGGGAAATTTCACCCACAGAATTATGCTCCTTCTCTGCAAGTGTGTTAAGGAGGCAGCAGCCTTTCATATCATTTGAATCTAAGTACCAGCAGTCAACAAAAATTTGTTGAGACCTAAGGGTAGAGTTTAAAATTCTCAAATTCTAGTATAAAAATCATAGGACAAACTTGTTTGAAGTGCATATTCCCAGGTCCAGGCATGAAAAATTCTGATTCAGTAAGTTCGGGTTAGGGCCTGGGTACCTGCATTATCATCAGGCAGTTCCTATGATTTGGGATTCATGGCTCTTAGAGTATCCTGGTTACTTTGTAAAATTAAACATGGTGTCTTTAAAAGTTAGCATCCAATCAAACTAGAGATATGACTGATAAAAATACAAACAAAATAGAGTATTCCTTTACTACCTCTTGTCAATTGTTCTTGACGTTGTTTTGTTATACTCCTGAATTCATTCACTTCAGGAATTCTTTGGCCGATTACCAAATAATTTATTCCAGAATTAGAGTTATCAGAAGCAACAGTCTACAGATTCTAGATATTAATTCTCCAGAAATTTGCCATTAATTACAGCAAAACCCTGCCTGTGCCTGCCTGAAAGAGGGAAGAAGTGACAGATCAAGAGGGAGGTGATCCTTTCCCTTCAAAATTTCCTTTCAAGATTTGAAGATTAAACACCCTTCTTCCAGAGGAAGAAATTACTGGAACCCCAAAGATCCACAAGATTCATTAGGGCTGTGAAGTAGCTTTAAAGTTTTTTCACCAACACCCATCTTAAAATACATTTCAAGTTACAACCTAGAACACACACACTTACACACACACACACACACACAAACACGCACATGCGCACAACTATACGTGTACATGTGTGATGTGTATGTTTATGTGGGAATGTGTGAAAAATGGAAACATTTTATAAAACACTACTTAACTTTACCATGTGAAACACTCTTATATTTTCCATGCTCTGCCCTTTCTTTTCTTTTCCCTTCTCCTTCTTTCTCTTTCTTAATGATACTCATGATACCATCAACGACTTTGTCCTGCTGTTTGAAAAATGCTGAGGCAGGTTTAGGATTCCAACTGTTTCAAGTAGGAAAGAAGTAGAGAGGAATTGGAATTGGAAAAGAAGTTTGTTCACTAATTTTTCCTTCTTTCTTCCTCAGGCAGTAACTCCCTGCATTTATCCATCATCTGTCTTCACTAAAATAGTCTCATCTTATAGAGAAGACTTTACTGGCTTAGAGGTTGATGTTTCAAAGCAAGAGAAACACTCAGCAGAATATACTGCCAAACAAATGAGTCTTTACTTCTTACCACGTTGACCTTGCCTCCTCACGTGGCATGCTCCTTTCTGCTCAAGTGTCTTATCTCCTAATCTGGAATTCTAGCTACCCACTAAATCATTCTCTTTGCCTACTCTTCTTTCCTCCAGAGGTCTGTGCTTATTTTCTCAGACGTTGGAAGATACTGAAGATACAGGGAGAACCCTCTATTCCCCAGTGTTCTGCTCAAGCAGGTGTAATCCACTTCAAAGGAAAGAGAATTCATGCTGTTATTCATTTCAAAACTAACCTGTTATTTTTGTCACTTATAAATGCACTAAGAGGCTCAAATGACCCAAGGTTCCCACAATCAACTTTCTTTATCCAACTAGCTAGTTTCGTTTTCATTGCAGTTATTTTATTATGTGCAGTAAAAACATTCACAGTTTTGTTTGTTGTTGTTGATAGTTTAGCCTTGAAAAATATAAACTAAAGAAGCCAACTTTGCACTTACCATCACAGAGGGAAAAATTCACCCTAGACTACCTTTGTTGTGAAGCCTTTCCATCTCCGTAAAGAAAAAAAATTTCAACCCAGATTCCAAGTGCTACTGAGCATCCTTCCACACATATCTCATTAAAAGTGTCTTCACTGGCTTTTTTCTTAACCACCAAGCATTTTGCAAATTAACTCTCTTCCAAGACAGCTCCATTATAAATATTATTTTTATGGTAAAATTATTAACCTCAAAGTTTATCCAATTCTCAAGCAATGAACTGGTTTTATTCAGATTATTTTTAGTATATTGTGATCCACTGAATGCCTGAAAGTGAAAAATCTATCAAAGACAACTGGGATCATGTCAAAATGACCAATTTGGGCAATATGAGTATAAAAAATAGTAATAATAGCAATAGATTGAAGTGTACCAAATACATAAAAATCCATGAGTTCCTAAAGATATTACAAAAAGAAAGTCATTGACCACTTCTAGAGTTTGCTAGGATGCTAATTTGTTATTCTGAAAATTAATAAGGAAAAAATCCAAGCATTAAAATTATTTAATGACATTGTTTAATGCATATTTTCAGCATCTGCATGACCAAAGTGAATTTGGCCATGTTTGTGGTGTAAGACTTCAATACATTTTCCTATGATGTGAACTTTTGCCTTTCAATATGACTATGAAACTAAGCTTGCCTAATTTTACCTTTTCTGTAACTTCAAAAGAATGAAATTATTCAATATGGTCTTTTGTATTTGACTTCTTTCATGTGGCATTTTGTTTCTGGCATTCATTCATGAAGGAATATTTTATTCCTTTTAATTGCTGAGTAATATTCTATTGTGTATGGTTACCATAATTTGCTCACCCATTCACTAGTGCTTTTCCTGTATCTGCTGAAATGATCATATTGGTTTTTTTCCTTTATTCTATTATTATGGTGAATTACACTGATTGGTTTTCAGATGTTGAACCAACTTTGAATTCCTAGGATAAACCTCACTGGTCATGATGTCTTATCATTTTAAATGCTGTTGGGTTTGATTTACTAAAATTTTGTTCAAGATTTTTGTGTCTATGTTTATAAAGGATATCAGTCTCTAGCTCTCTTTTCTTCTGAGGTCTTATACCAGTTTTGGCATCAGGGTAAAACTGATCACGTAAAATAAATTCGGAAGTGTTTCTGCAAAGCCTGTTTAATGCCTTGCAGAACTTTGAGAAACATTAAAATATGTATATTTTAAATATGCTTATTTAAATGTTTCAAATGTAAAATAATCTGTTCTGACCTTGTTCATTCTTTTTCTGATTTCCATAACAAATATATCCTATTCATCTTTCAGCCTAGTTTGAAGTTGACTGAATGCAAATGAACATTTTAAAAAAAAATTTTTTTAAGGTGTGCCTGGGTGGCTCAGTTGGTGAAGACTCAGACTTCTGCTCAGGTCATGATCTCACCATTCATGAGTTCAGTTCATGAGTTCAAGTCCCCAGTAGGGCTCTGTGTTGATAGCTCAGAGCCTGAAGCCTACTTCAGATTCTGTCTCTGCCCCTCCCCAGCTCACGCTTTGTCTTTCTGTCTCTCTCTCTCTCTCAAATATAAGTAAACATTAAACAAATTTTTTTTGAAGTTGACTGAATTAGTGATTTGTAATCACAGATTTTAAGATATTAAAACTAAGTAATTTTAGAGATTACTGTCACTAGATATCTAGAACGGGAAGCTGAGACCCTTAGAAATTGCCACACTCTTCCAGAACAGGGTATCTTCCCTCTCTTACAGGTCTCCATCACGTAACATTCATTACGAGCCTTTATGGGTAGGAAACCTATAAAGTGCCTGCTGTGCATATACTTACACTATAAAGTTAATGTGTCCATCCTTACTCTTTTTCCTGTCTCTAAAGGCCCACGCTGTTCCTAGTGACACAATCCAAAAAGGGAGCAGGAAAACAATGAAACTCCAGGACCCTGTAGCTTGGAGGTTACTAGTTGAACTGGGCATGCCCAGTCACCAGGCAGATTTTTTCGATGAAGTGGAAACTACAACAGCGCTTACCGTGTGCGCGGAGGTGGGCGTGCCCTCGTGGAATTTAGAATGTTGCCGCAGCCAATGGGGCCTCGCGGCCGGCTGCCGGGGCTCCTCATTGGGTGAGCGAGGAGACGAGCGAGTAGAGGGCCCCTGGAGGGAGCCGCGGAGGTGCAGGTCGGAGAGGCCGGGTACGCCGTGCCCTGCGCGTGAGCAGCTGCAGGGGCAGCGGCAGCATCCAGCGGCGGTGTCTGCAGTTCCACCCCGTTGCTTTACTTTTTAGCTGCACGAACGTAGTCATTATGCCGAAGAGAAAGGTAAGTCTCACCAAAAAGATTTCAAAGGCCTTCAAATTGTGCTTACAGCAGATCTTGTCATTGCAATGGATTGCGCGGAATGCACTTGGTAGTAACTCCGGGTTTGCGAATCTTTTTGCTTCTCCACGCTTGTTTTCAGATGCCTGTTGCAGACATTCCTCCTTCCCTCCCTTCCTCCCTCGGTCCCCAAGGATTTCTGAATGTTACTTTCTCTCCAGGGACGCCGCTTCCCTTCTTTTTTGAACTCCTGGTAACTGGAATGGTTTCCACCTTCTAACAAGAAGAAGCAAAAGCGCTTTCCATTCCCCTTTCCAGGAGGGGAGTTTCCGCTTTGAAACTGCCGGGTTGTGGAAAAGCAGTGATTGGGGGAAAACAAGTCCATGCATAGAGAGATCGAAAAAAATAAATAAGTCGGGCAGATGTTGGGGTTATTCCCAGGTGGGCCTAGCCCACGGCTGGGCGCGCCGCGTTGGCTCTGAGGCCAAGAGCGAGGGAAAGCCATGTTTAAAATAGCACTCACCCCCCCTGCTCGCCTCCGCTGCAGACCCGTATGTACCAACTCCAGTGTCAATCAGGGCTGGGGACGGCGCAGGCGGGGCCGGGCTGCCGGGACCTGCCCGCAGTTCGCGGCGGGAGCGGCGGAGTTAGCCACGCACCGGACGGGACGGCGCCAGTGGCGCCCACTCTGGCTGCCAAGGGCAGGGGCCACCGGGTCCACTCTGGCGACCCAAGCCCACACTCAGTCGGGCAAGGCGGGGTGCGCGAGCTCCCAAGTCCCTCGGTGCTCACCGGGAACTGGGATCATTTTCGTCTCGGCTTCGGTTCCTTTTGGACTATTACGTCCCCTTCCGCGCGGGTCGCGGACACCAAGTATCGCACACCGCGACGCACGTTTCCATAGGTGCCGGGCTCGGACCCCGTCATTGTCCCGGGGAGGGAAGGGAAGGCTTGCCTCCACCCTGAGAAAACCGGTGTGTGGCGGCTGTTCTGAGAAAATGCTTTGCACCCTCCCACCGCCTGCCAGCAGTGTGAGCCAGTGAGTGTATTAAATTTGAGGCAAAATTACAAATAATATCCTGCATTATCAATTAAAAACTGTGGACTGATTGGTGTAAATGAATGCGTTACTTTAAAATATTGAAGTTTTAAAAATACAGAAGGTTTTGCTTTCTTACCTACCATTACTAAGAATTTGGTGGAAACTTGTCTCCACTTTTTAACAAATATAACGAAAGTGTTTTTTTTTTTTCCTTAGAGTTTATCGTGCACATACTATGTGCTTCATATTGTGGGAAGAATTTGGCTTGCATGATTTCATTTACTCCTCAGTACACCCCATTGAACTAGGGCTTAGAGACATGAGTTACCCAACATTTCACCAACCAATTGCTAGTAACCAAGATTTAATTAGATACTGTAGGTTCAGAGTCCTTACTTTCAAACATTATTCACTCATTCTTTTCATTTAGTGGTGGTAGGTGAAGAGGAATTTAGGAAATGCAGAGATTCCCAGCCCTAGAAAATGGATGGCATTTACTAATATTTGAGATTCATTATTTAAAGTTAATGTTTGGGGCGCCTGGGTGGCGCAGTCGGTTAAGCGTCCGACTTCAGCCAGGTCAGGATCTCGCGGTCTGTGAGTTCGAGCCCCGCGTCAGGCTCTGGGCTGATGGCTCGGAGCCTGGAGCCTGTTTCCGATTCTGTGTCTCCCTCTCTCTCTCTGCCCCTCCCCCGTTCATGCTCTGTCTCTCTCTGTCCCAAAAATAAATAAACGTTGAAAAAAAAAATAAAGTTAATGTTTATGAAAGTATTGTTTTTCTAGCCCTGTTTTACTAGAACTAAGATATTTAAAATGATGCCACTATTTTCAGCATTTTATCTGAGGTTCAGTGACAGGGTTGGGAATTCTAGTAGAGTCACATCCTTACAGAGTGAATGGTGCCTTCCCCTTTCCTGAGAATTATTAACAAATTTAAATGAACAGTAACTCAGATTTGCACAAAACCCATTATTATAATGGACCCTGATGTGCTGGAGTCCTTGTTGTTAAAGGGCCAGAATTGGTGAAATCATTCTTACCTTCCCTTGCTTTCCACCTTTCTAAAGGAAACAGTAGGGAAGAAAAGAATTACAGTAGAGGAACTGTCTTTTGGTTATTGTTTTATTTCCCTGGAAGGCAGGGAGCACCCCTATGAAGAAGCTAGCCAGCCATCCTGGGACTAGAGGCAAACCTGTGTACAAGTACCTGAATGTCATCCCTCAGGACATCAGAGTATTCTTCAGAGATGGAAAAACTGTCCTTGATTAGTAAGAAGGCTCTTCATTTATACCTGGAGCCCAAAGTTGATACCTGAAAAGAAGCAGCCACAAATTAAACATAGCTAACGTGGCCATCCCTTCTATCAGTCAGACCTTAGAGCTGCCTCATAGAATCCTGGAGTTTGTTGGAGCTTACATTGGAAAGCACTATCTTTAGGTAAAGCCTGCCTGGATGCAAAGAGAAGAACTGAAAACAATCTGTGCCTAGCTTTTTGAGATATGTAAAGCTGGGGCAACTGCTAAAGCATTTACGTACTACTCCACATTATTTTTCTTGACTAAAGGGACTGCCTGTTCTACATTATAATACATTTGAGGAAAGTGCCCCACAATACCTTTTTTTTTTTTTTCTCCATCTTGGCCCTTTTTTTTCAACTTTTCCCAGAAATCAAGAAAAGTTATTTAATGAACACCTTTTTAGGCTGTTCTGTAGTGTAGGATCTGGAATCCTACCACTGCTTTAATGTCATAGGGATACATAGTTTGCTCTCATGGAACTTATATTTAATTCATTGAAGATGATAAGAGTGACAGGCACTAAACACTTGAATAATGTTAAGACTGTATATATGTGCCAGAATATATAGTATAGGTATAGATTCTAAATGCTGTAGAATTGATAGGGAAAAAAGGTTGAATTTGGGCTGGTCTTGCAAGGGTGGGTGGGACTCAAATATATACAGAGAAAAACAGTCATTTTCTGTTATCAGGCATTTCAGTGCCTCTTCTGATTATTTCTTAACCAGATATACAACTTAAAAGCCATAATATCCACATTAATATAAAATGTTCTTTTATTTCTTAATCATATCTTTGTTTTATCTCTTTGTGTGATAGTTATAGCTATGTTAAACCAAATAGGTGTTTTTTTTTTTATAACTGCTGTAGAATTTTTTGAAGCACTCAACAATAAGGAATTCTTTCGTTAGCATTAAATCTCCTTCTGAGTTTGTAAAATAAGAATGAAATTCAGTTCACCTAATGGGTGATGGGTCATTCACCACCTATTAATAGTGAGTGACATAGCAAGGAAAATGATAATATGCATGAATGCAGTGGTTGTGAGATAATGAGTGACTGAGTTCTAGAGTGTTCTGGTCAGACATCCATGAATGCCTACACTGGTCACGTTGTTATATGATGATATGATGTCCTACAAAGAGGCATCACCCAGTGAGGCCTAGAGTCATAGCCTGGCATGATTAGCAACAGCAAACACATTTTCACATCCTTCTTTTTATTTTTCCAGTATCTCATCACTAGAACTATTGGAAATATCTAGTGTATCACATCAGAAGTTCTCTAATGAGGCAGTTGTCCATGAATTTGGGGTATAAACATTCGTGTTTCTTTATACACTTAAAGGCTTAAGGAAGAAAAGGCTGTCTGCCTCTAGCTTTGAAATTTGAAATTAGGGTTTTTTTCTCTTAAAGTAGAAAGGTCCGATAGTGCTGGGCTTGGCACGGAGGATGATTAACTAACAATATTCAAGGTTTCTGATTAATGTTTCAAAAGAATATCACATGTCAAAACACCAGAGACAGACTCTGGAAGTGAAAATACAGATGAATGTGACTACATGAAAATGAATATTTCTGTATGACAAAAAGAAAAACCTATTGTTAATAAAATCTAAAAACTTACGAAAAACTGGGAAAAAATATTTGTACCACAGATACCGAAAAAAGTTTGCTAGTTTAAAAATATAAAAGAGTCTCACATGTTCTTATGGAAAAGATGTATATTTAGAAACTAGCAGACCCAAATAGATGAAATGTTTAGTTAGATTTGCTAGAAATCAAAGAAACGTATATTATTAAGAATAAGGAGATGTGATTTTTTAAAAAACCAGTCTGGTAAAAAAGATTGGAAGTATCACTGCTAAGTGCTGAATTGTACTGACACTCTAGCAGCAGTCAGGCTATATGGATGGGAATATAATTTACTTTAAAAAAAAAAAAAAAGCTTGGGGCGCCTAGGTGGCTCAGATGGTTGAGCGTCTGACTTCAGCTCAGGTCATGATCTCACAGCTCGTGAGTTCAAGCCCCGCATCGGGGTCTGTGCTGACTGCTCAGAGCCTGGAGCCAGCTTCAGATTCTGTGTGTGTCTCTCTCTCTGCCCCTAACCCACTCGCATTCTGTCTCTGTCTCTCTCAAAAATAAATAAATATTAAAAAAAAAAAGCTTTATTGGAGGTATGATCTACTTCCCATAATGTCCATTCATCTATGCAAATCAGTAATTTTACATACATTTATAGAGTTGTATGACATTACCATAATCCAGTTTTGAGCCATTTCCATCACTGGAGAAAGGTTTCTCAAGTTTTTTACAGCCAGTCCCTGCTCCCACCCCAGTCCTAGGCAACCACGAATCTACTGAGATTTGCCTTTTCTGGAAATTTTACATAAGAGGAATCAAACAATATGTAGTCTTTTGTGTCTGGTTTCTTTCAGCATAATGTTTCCGAGGTCCATATGTGTTCTAGCGTGAATCAGTATTTCGTTCTTTTCTGTTGCCCAGTGATCATCCATTGTTCATCCTTTCACAAATGGATGGACATTTGGATTGTTCCAGGTTTTAGTTATTATGAATAACGCTGCTGTGAATATTTATATGTAAGTCTTTCATGGGCACATTTTCATCTGTCCTGGGAACTTTCCTAACTGTAGAACTGGTGGGTGGTTTGAAAGTCTATTTTTAACGTTTAGGTAACTTCCAAACTGTCTTCCAAAGTGATTGTACATACCATCAATGGGTGAGGGTTCCAGTGTTTCAACATCACTGATATTGTCAGTTTTAGTTTAGTTTTTTTCTTTGTAAGGTTTGCATTTATTTTTGAGAGAGTAAAAGTGGGGGAGGGTCAGAGAGAGGGGGGACAGAGGATCCAAAGCAGGCTTCATGCTGACAGCAGTGAGCCTGATGCGGGCAAACTCCTGAACCGTGAGATCATGACCTGAGCCAAAGCCAGACACTCCACCGACTGAGCCACCCAGGTGCTCCTGATATTGTCACTTTTTATGCTTATAGCCATTCTAATAAATTTAATTTGTATCTCCATAATAACTAATGACGATGAGCATCTTTTTGTGTGCTTACCAGCATAATGTATGTCTTAGGTGAAATGTCTATTCAGATATTTTTGCCCGGTTTTTAATTGGGTTGTTTCTTATTGAGTTGTTAGAGTTCTTTAAATATTCTAACACAGGGCCTTTATCAGCTATGTGATTTGTAGATATTTTCTTCCAATCTGTGGCTTTTTAAAATTTGGAAAAACAAATGTTTTTTTAATTTTGATAAATCCATTTAGTGTCATGTTTAATAAAGCTTTGCCTAATCCAGAGTCACAATTATTTTCTCATAAAGCTTTATAGTTTTAGCTCTTATATTTGGTTCTATGATCCATTTTGTGTTAATATTGTACCTAGCGTGAGATAAGGGTTTAAACTCTCTTTCTCTCTCTCTTTTTTTATTTTTTGGCATGTTGATAGCCAGTTTTCCCAGCACCAGTTGTTGAAAAGACTATTCGTTTGCCACTAAATTGCTTAGGTACTCTGGTGGAAAATCGGTTCATCTTAAATGTAAAGGTTTCTTTCTGGGCTGTCAGTGATATTCCATTGTGTATATGCCTGTCCTTAGATCAGTACTGCATTATCTTGCTTACTATGGTTTTAGAGTAAGATTTGAAATCTGGTAGTGTCAGTCCTCCAGCTTTCTTCTTCTTTTTCAGAATTGTTGTGTCTATTGTATTCTTTGCATTTCCTTATAAATTTTAGAATCAGCTTATAAACTTCTACAAAAATACCTCCCTTGACTTTAATAGGGATTGAATTGAATCTGTAAATCAATCTGGGGTGAATAGCCTTTTTAACATACTGATGTTTCCAGTATGAATATGAAAGGGTCTAACTACGGGTAGTGTGCCATCCAGATGCTTACTGAGTTTAATTGAGTTAATATTGAGATGGTACCTATGTTTGAGTAAAGGCTCCAAAATGGCAGGGTTGTACATTTTATTCATTCATTCACTCATTCCATGTTAAATAAACATTTATTGAGTATCACCTTTATGCAGAGTATTATCATGTTGGGAGAATAAGTGAATTGGATTTTTTTCCAACCGTTTTTGAAGTGAATGAGTAAATGCCCCTATTTTTAAGGATCCTTTAGTCTGATAGGGTAGGTAGTATACACATGTAAATATTTTTAATTTATGGCAAGAAATGATAATGAGCCACAAGAAAAGATAAAAACATTGAAAGGTTTGGCCAGACCACATGTCCAGAGAAAAAATACTGACAAGAAATTGTTTGGTTAAAAGGGTTGAAGGTGATAGGTTTTGTTTTTTGTTTTTTTTAAATCTCAAGAGGATCAGTGCTAGTTTGTTATTAAAGGTGATCTGTCATTGGTTTTTCTGTGAAGTCTTGCTTTCTTTGAAATATGAGGAAGTTAAATTCAAGGCCTGTTAACAGTTGAGATTAGATTGTATGCAGTAACTACCCTCCCTCATTAGTGCCTTTCTTTTAACTACTGTCTTGTATTTTTATTTTTATTTTTTTACTCTCTTCTATTTTAAAGGTAGTTGTCTGACAAGCACCATGTTTCTAAATTGGGACACATTGTTTGATTACCTAATTTAGATTTAACTTTGTAATCTTCCTAATTTGACTTGACTGTGAAATATTTGATGGCTCTGATGTTTCTCATATCCCATGCACCTAGCACAAGTAGTATAACTTTTTGTTGAACAAGTGCATGAGTGAATCATTTCCAAGGGAAGAAAGTAGTAAGTTTAATTATTTCATATGTTTGTTGAGGAGGTAGTCCAGTAGGGTTCTGACATGTACCGTTTACTGGCTGTATGATTTAGGGCACATTACTTCACTTCCCCCTAAACTTCTAAGTTCCTAATTCTCTAAGACTCAGTTTTCTTGTCTATCAAACTGGGATACAAATATTATTTACCTCATTGGGTTGTTGGAGAAATTAAATGAGATTGTGAATGCAGAGTACTTCACTAGCACTTGCCATGTGTAAAACACATGGGGTGTTCGTTATTGTGATAATGATATTTTCAATTATTCACTACGGTGAAATAATAATAAATAAGCACCATGCTTCCATTTGGTAGGAGGATAAAATGGCACACAGTGTGGATAGGGAACAGGTAGACCGCACAGTTTAATTAACTGCAGTTACAGAAATAGATGTTCAACAACTGAATAACAAATGTAGTGTTTTTGAAGGAATATAAGCTTTAATCTGGTGCATTTTTACAGGGTTGTGTTTTCTCAAAGAAAAAAATATGTTTAAAAATATCTCCATGTAACATTAAAATTCCCTTGGCAAATCAGTTATCAAGTGATCCTCTTTTCCTATACTTTCCACCTAAAACACTGCTTTTGTTTATACCCAAGTTAAATATATTCCACTTTCCTTCAGGGTACAATTTGGAAATGGTGACTGAAATAAACACCATTTAAGCTGTCTGCTTTCACAGTACCTAGTATGTTGAAATATGATGTTAGTCTCCTGAGTAATTTAAAAATCAGTGTTGAAGATAACAAACCAAATCAAAATGTTGAATTCCTTTTTCACTGGCTGCTTATTTTTTGTACATTTCACTGTCTTCTTAGAAGAGTTCAGTCAAATCAAGTATTGGTTCCTGGTCATGGTATTTATTGAGTCCAGTGTTATTATATCCTGTGGACACATTCAGAAATGGCCATTTAGAGATGCCTAAGGCAAATGCATATTTGATCACACTTAAAGTAAATGATACACTATTCAGAAGTCGGGAAATAGAAAAAACAGTTTTAAATTTCAAAATGAGTTGCAAATTTAATATTTCAAGGGAAACACAGCAGTAACAACATATAAATACATTTATTACTATTAAAATTTAAGTAGCTACCATTTATTAAACGCCTGGATGTACCAGACCTTAGCTATTATATGCTTTACATTCATTAGTTTAAACCCAAGTATGTGAAGCTACTAGAAACAAACATATATGGGAAGTATTATGGTGTAATTTCATATTATTTCATGTTATTCTCACAACAGTTATGTGAGGCTATTCTCATCTCACAGATACGGTAACGACAGCCACGATATCTAGCATTTAGATGGCTTTCTGGAACTCAGGCACTGTTCTGAGCACTCTGCATTAATGAACCGAACCCTCCCAACCACCCAGTAAGGTATGTACTCTTCAGACTGTGGTCTCACAGAAGGCCCCCATGATAAGAAATGGCCCAGCTGGGATGCAGTGCTGGCAGTCTGGCTCCAAAGCCTGTGCTTTTAACCGCCGAGCCCTACGGCCTTTCTCATACACAGAAGAGAATATTGGGATTTAGTAAGATTAAGGAATTCCCCCCAGGTCACACAGCTAGGAGGTAATAGATCCAGGAATTCTAACCCAACCCTCTTTACCCAAGAATTTTGCTCTTAACCATTATACCACAGTACGTCCCATAAATGTTTGTATCTAGGAACCTCATATGGTTTTACTTAAAACTAAGATGCCCAATGAATGAAACAAGGAAAAATCAAGAGTTATATAAATACGTAAATGTTCCTTTGATTAAAATGTTGTCTTTATTAATAGACATAGGCTGATGGCCATTTTTTCTAGGTGCCAGTACAAGTTACCCAAGAAGTATTTATTATTTATGATCATGCCCTAAGGTTGGCCTCAGGGTCAGGCCTCTGCTTCTGAGAGAGGCACATACATTATCATGAAGGCTTCTGGTATGCCAGTAACTAATAGACTGTAGAGCCATATACAAGATATATATGTATACATGCACAATTTCCTCACCCAAGTATTAATATCTTTGAGTGTTGAAAGTCTAAGACTCAGTGTTTCTTCAAATTACAATAAACTGCTGGATTTACTATTTCCAAGATATATTGTCTTCATTAATTTGTTCTATATAGGCTAATAGAGATACTCCCCTGTGATCAGAAACACATAAGTACACTTGCATATTATACAATATATTGAGAGGTTGCAACGTAAATATTACATTACCATTACTTAAGCATTGGGTTTAAAAAATGAGCCAGTGCTTTTGTTTTGGGAACTCTTTGAATAGAATAGATTTATAATTTGGAAAATCTATTGAACCTAGGACTGAGTGGATTTTTATTTCAGAGTTCTGGTTTACCAATTATTTAATGTTTAATTACAACATTTATTTTTTTAATTTAATGTTTGTTTATTTTTGAGAGAGAGACAGAGAGACAGAGTCCAAGCAGGGAAGGGGAAGAGGGAAAGGAAGATACAGAGAGAGAAAGAGAGAGAGAGAGACAGAGAGAGAGAGAGAGAGAGAGAGAGAGAATCCCAAGCAGGCTCCATGCTCACGAACTATGAGATCATGACCTGAGCTGAAGTTAGAGGCTCAACCAACCAAGCCACCCAGGCTCCCCACAAAATTTGTTTTTAAAAGGTATACTATAAAGTGATATTAGTTTAAAATTATAATTTGATTATGTGACCCCATGCAAAGATAAATACAAAGTCTACCCTGGGTTCCTTATTTATTTTTCTTTTTTTCTCTTTCTCTCTCTTTTTTTTTCTTTGTGGATATAAGCTGTGTTTTTTTTTTTTACAATACTGGGCAGAATTCTATTTTGTAGGAAATCATGAGTATTAAGCGTGGTGTATGTGGGCGATAAACATACCAAAGATTTGAGGTGGTCAAAATGTGAAGCTTTGAAGGCTCCTTCTGAAGTTCTACATTCCATATAATAAATTTTTTAAAACTCTATTCTTTCTACTTCTCATGGCTTTCCTTTACCTCTTAGTTATAATTTTTAATTTTATTATCCCCCTTTTTTGTGGCCACAGGTCAGTCACATCAGAGCTAGCTGATTAGTTTTGCAAAAATACAAGGACATCGTAACTGTGCTTACCATTTGCTAGAAATTAATTCATACCAGGGCAAATAGGAAAATAAAGTAACCATCTGGAAAGATCCCTGGTATAAAAGTTGGAAGACTTGGGTGTAGTGTGGACTCCACCACTCTTTAGAAGGGGAAAGTCACTTGACTCTTTGAACTTCTACTTTTCATCTGTAAAATGGGACTATTAAGGTCACGCCTCTGTATTCCCATGCTATTGAGAGGACCAAATACAGCAACAATGTAAAAGTACATTGAAAATGTAAAGTGTGGGGCACCTGGGTGGCTCATTCGATTGAGCCACCGACTTCAGCTCAGGTCATGATCTCATAGTCCGTGAGTTTGAGCCCCACATCAGGCTCTGTGCAGACAGCTCAGAGCCTAGAGCCTGCTTCAGATTCTGTGTCTCCCTCTCTTTCTACCCCTCCCCTGCTCATGCTCTGTCTCTCTCTGTCTCAAAAATAGAGACATTAAAAGAAAAAAGAAAAATGTAAAGTTCTACAAAAATTGATTGTTTTAATAGATAAAAATACTTTTATCTGTGTATGTAACCATTTAGAAACCCAGAATAGTACATTTATGTGCATCTCAACATACAGTATTTTTAATGGGACATTGTTTATTGTTATTCCAAGAGGCTCACCACTGAGGGGGAAATAGGAAACACTCCACTACATATTATGTGTTTGTTGGCTACATCTATAGATTAAAATATTTCCCAATCTGGAAACCCTTTGCTCTTCTAGCATCCTAGATCTGCACCTAATTTTTAAATTCGGAAAACTAACAAATCAGTCTGAGTGTTGTAGTAGTTAAGGGAATGAACTCTGAGGACACCTAGGTTGTTCATCAGTTAAGCGTCCTATTCTTGATCTCAGCTCAGGTCTCCATCTCAGGATCATGAATTCAAGGCCCACATTGGGCTCCATGCTGGGCATAGAGCCTACTTAAAGAGAGAGAGAGAGAGAGAAAGAGAGAGAGAGAGAGAGAGAATGAACTCCGAACCAGCCTACTTCGGTTTAAATCCCAGGTCTTCACTTACAGGCAAGTTTACCAGCTGGGTAATCTGGAGCAAGTTACTTAACCTCTCTGGTCTCAATTCCTCATTTATAAAATGGACATCATGCTAGTTTACCAACTTCACAGGATTGTGGTGAGGTTTAAAACATTTAGATCATTGCCTTGCACATAAGTGCAGTATACATTGTTTGTTATTATTATTATTCCTCTTGGTCCCTTGTCTCTTTCACTTGTACTCATGAAGAAACTTGGGCACAGGGAAGTGAGATGTGAGCCACACTGGAATTCAGGCTTCTGACTTCAACCAGGTGCTTTCCCATTGATGCAGTACAACTCACATGAAAAACGTAACTCGGGTAGAAGAGGCAATTCAGACCAAGGAGATGTGTGAAATATTTAAGACTATTTCATTAAAGATATACTTCCGTTATTGCATTATATATATATATATATATATATATATATATATATATCCTAATAAAATTTCACTGAACATCCTAGAACATGGCTTATTCTTTATTTTTGGTTATCTTTTGTACCTGAATACAATGTGAGATATTTTCCCTAAAAGTATCCCTCAGAAAAGAGATAGTTGCTATTTATTTCAGTTCATCCAAAGTCTTCTAAAACAGAGTTTTTAACTCAATTATTTTTATCTCTAACAACAAAATAAAATTTGGGGAAGACATACTGGCCTGACATGACATTAATAACTGCAATTTGGATTTATATAAGTTGATGAAATTAACAGACATAAACAAGGAAGGAGGTAGCAGAGAAATGTAATATTAGTTTGATTATTAATCCTCTTAAAATGATCTCTCAGTTGTAAGTATTGGGTTTTTAAAGATTATTTTACAAAGCAGTGAAGTATTGGAGGGTCCCAAACATAGGCCTACGGGATGAATGAAAAACAATCATGCTAATGTTAAATAATGATCCTGTGGCTTTGAATCAATATTTTAGTATCTGTTTCATGTGTCTTAGGAATATTTGAATTTAAGAGAACTACCTGTTATTTTAAAAAACCTCCAGAATTTCATGGGCATTGCCCCCATTTGAGGAGGGGGGGGAATTCACACTGTGTTAAAAAGTTGAGTTCTGTGTTCATTTTAGCCGAAGAGTGATAAGAGTTAGTTATGGGCACATTTCTCTGGGTGGATTACTTGGATTTTTTGTCCCAGAATTTCCTCTGCTAACCAGCTCACTATTAGACTGCTTCTTTCCTGTAGCCTTGGGTTTATAACAGAAAACATAAAATTAATTTTTAAAGAAATTTTGATAAAGAGATTAAAAAAAAAAATACTGGCCAGGGCGCCTGGGTGGCTCAGTAGGTGAAGCGTCAGTAGGTTAAGCTCAGATCATGATCTACGATTCATGAGTTTGAGCCCCACATCTGTCTCTCTGCTGTCCGCACAGAGCCTGCTTTTGATCCTTTGTCCCCCTTTCTCTGCCCATCCCCTGCTCGCACTCTGTCTCTCTCTCTCTCTCTCTCTCTCTCTCAAAAAATAAACTTTAAAAAAGAAATACTGGCCAGCAAGTTAGAGAAGAATCACCTCAAAGTAATACCTTTCCTGGGTTAAAAGAAGTAATTACTGGTTTATTTGCACTGTTACATCTGCTCCCTAATTTCCTGAATTGGCACAGACAACCCAGAAGTTGAGACTGGATTTGTTCTGTGGCTGCTGGAAAATGATTGCTTGAATTGCATAGATACTGTAGGCTCTCAGGTAGTGCACTTATAAAGCAATAGCCCTTGTCTTTCAATCTTAGAAGAAAATCTCTGAGAGCCAACACTTACCAATCATTAAGACTTTTTGGAACTTTGACATAAGGCCCAGCATTTGTTGCTGAGACTCCCGAGCCCTCCCCCTTTCTTCTCTTGTGTAGCTTAGAAGAAACATGGCACAAGCCGGGTACTAGCCTCACCACGTCCAGCCGTCTGCCACACCCTCCATATCTCTCTGCTGTGAGAAGTCCACAGGCTCATGCTGTTTGAACTGTTCCCAAGCGACTGTTGAAGGGTATAAGGAATTTCCCATCTTCTCTGATATCTCCCTGAGTTTGGAGAGAGAAAATTTGGCTTCTGACCACTGCCACCACCGGTGCCCTTCAGTCCAGTGATAACTGCTATTTATTGGAAGAGAAACTCGGCAGTTGGGGAGTTTTTGCCTGTTGATTCCTTATGGGTTGTCTGTGGGATAAAAATTCCAAGTTTCTTTTCTTGGTTTCCTAAAAGGACTGCTGGTCCTGTTTAGTCTTCTGGAAAATGCAGTTGTGTCCCCTCAATGCATTTTTGTGTCCTCAGGGGCGGGGCTGAGGTATGTCCTCGTAAAGAAAGAATGGGGATGGAACAGTTGGTCCACTGCTGAAGGAATCTGTGCTCCCCATCAGCTCTCCTACGCTAGCCCAAGGAGAGCTCTGCATCCTTGTGGTAGTGCCCTTGGCTTCCCATCTTGCCCCACTCCAGAGCCTTCATATCAGATGAAACAATTATGAATGATATGTCTTCTTAAAAAAAATTTTTTTTTGATGTTTGTTTATTTTTGAGAGAGACAGAGCATGAGCGGGGGAGGGGCAGAGGGAGAGGGAGACACAGAATCCAAAGCAGGCTCCAGACTCTGAGCTGTCAGCACAGAGCCTGACATGGGGCTCAAACTCACGGACCACAAGATCATAACCTGAGCTGAAGTTGGACACTTCACGGACTGAGCCCAGGAGCCCCGGAATATGTCTTGAACAGAAAAGGAAGAGGCAGTATATAAGCCAGGTTTATAAGCCATTTAAGAAATGCAGAAAATGCTATGAGTAAACCTAGGGCCCTGTTAAACTAGACTTAATGGAACAGTTTGCCTCTAGTCTTTTTTTTCTCTCATTATTGGTAATATTTTTATTTGAGAAAAAAATTTAAATACAGAAAAATCCAGAAAATAATGTAACATACTCATTTACCCACCTCTCAAATTCACACATTTTAATGTTATCATTTTGCTTCAGGTTTCTTTTTAATAAAATAAAATGTTGCAGGTGAAGTTCAGTTTTCCTTAGAACCGCCCCCCCCCCTTGGTCTCCTTCCATTGTCAGCCTCCCTAGAGGTAACCATTATCATGAATTTGTTGTGTATCCTTCCAGTCCATGATTTTATACTTTTATGGTATATATGTCATATATAAATCCTTCATATTGACTGGTGCATGTTTTAAAATTTGTAAAAGTGTAGTCATATGCATATATTATTCTGTTTTTTCCTGTCACTTGACATTATAATGGATAAGTATAATTTGTTTAGGTATATTGTGATTACTAATGTATTTGGACTTTTTCTAATGACTTATTTTGTGGGGTGTTTTTTTTTTTGTCATTTGTTTTTTTCCTTCCTTATTAATATAATAATTGCTTAATTTCACTCCTCTTGATTTGGAAGTTTATAGATCCTGTTTCTTGTGTTAAAAATTTTAATGGCTATCTTTAAATTTTATTTTAGCAAAGTCTAAATGATTCTGTGACTGTATCATCCTCCAGAATAAAACCAGGACCCTAGCATGCTTTACCTTCTCATCTGTTCATCCTCCTCTCATTTTTTGTGGTTATTATGGTCTAGAACTGTGCCATCCAGTATGGTAGTCACTGGCTTTGTAAGGAAATTAAGCACTCTTTTTTTTTTTTAATGTTTATTTATTTTTGAGACAGAGACAGAGCATGAACGAGGGAGGGTCAGAGAGAGAGGGAGACAGAATCCGAAGCAGGCTCCAGGCTCTGAGCTGTCAGCACAGAGCCCGACGCGGGGCTCGAACTCACGGACTGTGAGATCATGACGTGAGCCGAAGTCGGTGGCTTAACCGACTGCGCCACCCAGGCGCCCCAATTAAGCACTCTTTAAAAAGAAGAAGGTGGGGCGCCTGGGTGGCGCAGTCGGTTAAGCGTCAGACTTCAGCCAGGTCACGATCTCCCGGTCCGTGAGTCTCTCGGTCCGTGAGTTCGAGCCCCGCGTCAGGCTCTGGGCTGATGGCTCGGAGCCTGGAGCCTGTTTCCGATTCTGTGTCTCCCTCTCTCTCTGCCCCTCCCCCGTTCATGCTCTGTCTCTCTCTGTCCCAAAAATAAATAAACGTTGGAAAAAATAAAAAAAATAAAAAATAAATAAAAAGAAGAAGGTGAATCTTTTAAATTTCAATTTTAACTTAAATTCAAAATTTGTATTAGATACAGTTATTGGAACAATTTAAATATGTTTGGAACAACCCAGATGTGTGAAACTACTATAAACTTGAACTCCAAATATAGATAGGTGAGAACCTAACACATGTATGGGGTATGCTGTTAAGTGTCAAGTATGTGCTGCATTTTGAAGATTTAGTGTTAAAACTTTGTGAAATATCTCATTAATAATTTGTAAATTGATTACATGTTGAGGTGATAAAATTTTAGATTCAGTTAAATAAAATATTAAAATTAATTTCATCTATTTCTTTTTGCTTTTTTAATGTGGCTATCAGAAAATCTGGAATTAAATGTTATATTTCTATAGGACAGCACTGGTTTAGGATTTCTAGGGAAATGTTTTTAAACACAAAAAAACGGGTATTATTTACAAGTAATAATTAATTGGATTTGCCAGTATTTTATACATTACTTCTTATATACTTTTTCATCTGAATTCATTTTTCTTATTACTGAATTTGATTTTTTACTAACAGTTCCTTATTGAAATGCTCTGCTGACGGCAAAGTCTCTTAAGTATTCATGTTATGAGTTGTCTTTATTTTTCCTTCATTCTTTTTAAGTTTATTTATTTTCAGAGAGAGAGAGAGAGAGAGAGAGAGAGAGAAACATGAGTGGGGGAAGGGCAGAAAGAGAGGCTCACAAGCAGTGCAGAGCCTGATGTAGGGCTCAGACTCAAGAATCGTGAGATCATGACCTGGGCCAGAATCAAGAGTCAGATGTTTAACTGACTGAGACACCCAGGCACCCCTGTTTTCCTTCATTCTTAAGTGATAGCTGGATATAAAGTTCTAGGTTGACAGTTAGCCTCAACTGCTTGAACCTTACTTCATATTTTCTTAAACTTGTATTTGCTGGTAAAAGTAATTCTTTGTAGATAATCCATCTTTTAACTCTGGTAACTTATGTTTTTTAAATGTTTATTTATTTATTTTGAGAGAAAGAGAGCATGCATGCAGGGAAGAGGTAGAGAGAGCAGGGGAGAGAGAGAATCCCAAGCAGGCTCCATGCTGTCAGCACAGAGCTCAACACAGGGCTCAATCTCACGGAACACCAGATCATGACCTGAGCCAAAACCAAGAGTCAGATGCTTAACCAACAGCCACCCAGGCACCCCTTACTCCAATAACTCTAAGATTTTTCTCACTTTACTACAGTTTTACTACAACATGTTTCATGGTATCCATTTGTTTTGTTTCCACTTTGTTCCTTGACATAAGCTTTCAACCTGGAGACTTATGACTAGTACCTCTGTTCCTGGCCTCTGAAATGTCTGTTAAGTATATTTGGAGCTTCTCAATTAACCACCATATCTGCTATCCTCTCTTGCGTATTGTTTATTCCTTTATTGCTCTTTGTTGCATTCTGGGCTAATTCCTCAGCACTCTCTGACAGTTTACTATTTCTTCTGTCCCTGGTCTAGAGTTTGTTTTGAGAGGTGTTTTTTTTTTTTCTTTATTTTTTTTTTATTTCAATGAGTCTATTTTTATTTTCAGAATTTTGAATTCAAAGATGTTCAGCTACCTGTTGGTGTTTGCCAAAGTTCAGGCCTTCTAATGCCGATTCTCTGTCCCCATCTGGTCACCAGGTGTTCAGTGATCCACCGTCCTGCCACCTTGCCCTCAAATCAGCACTCACTGGTACTCCAAACTTCCTAGAATCTCTGCTGGGCCTTGCATCTGGCCACTGTGTATGTCCCCCCCCCCCCCCACCTTGCTGGCTCTCAGTTCAGTACCTTTGCCTCTTCGGTGCTGAAGGAGCTTCAGATATGTGAATGAGACCTTTTTGTTTGACCATGGTTCTTTACTCTCTTGACCATGGGTTCTGGGTTCAAACTGGATTAGCATAAGTTTGCTCTGTCCTGGGAAATGATTTGAGAACCCTTCTGTCTTGGAATTCTTCAGATCTAACTCGCCTCATCCTTCCCATCAGCCTCCCAGAAGGTTGAAGTACATCTGAGATCATCGCCATATACCCCCAGTCCCCATTTCCCCCTTTTCTTTGTCTTTATTCCTCACAGCCCCTTGGGACAAAAACTTTGGCCTTCTGCTTCAATCCCTTCATACCATGTCCTGCTTCCTGTCTCTGGCCTCATGGCTAAGTGTTAATGGTAGACCGGGCGTGTGATAAGACAGCCTGAAATGATAAGTCCTTCTGAAATAGTGTATCTGTTACTCTGTGCAACAAAAACAGATAACAAGGTTACAGGGAGTTTTATGTGCTCACCGTTAAGGGTCTGTTGAATATAATTTGATATTTAATCATTTGGAAGACTCATTAAGATATGTATTTCTTGCATAACATCTGTATAACAACTCACCGACTCCGGAATGCTCTAACATCTTGCTTGATCATAAGCCCGACGCTTGGAGTTCAGCATCATCATCCTCTGTCATTCATGGATGAACAGACTGAGCCACTGATCAGGTCACTAGCCGAGATCACTACAGCTCCTAGGTAGAGAGCCAACACTCAGGCCCGGGTCCTGACCCAGGATAAAGATCAGTTGGCTTGTTTTGACTAAATTGGTTACGGCTTGTTAATAGAAAGCCCTTATGGAGAGATTGCCAGAGAAACCAGCTTAGCCTTGACCTGTAGCTCTTCACATTTCTAGTCTTATGTTCATTCACCTGAAGCCATTAACATCTTCAGTTATACCTGCTTTTTTATGGGGAATCTTTCCGGGTTTCTTTTTTTCAGTAATTTGTACCTGACACAGACATTTGGTCAGTGTTTAGAAAGTGATCTCTCAATCATATTGCTGTCACTAATCTACTGCATAGAAGAATCTTGAAAATTTTGTCACTAACATCCATTTTTAACTTTTTTTAATGTCAGTTAACATCAGAATAATTGTGTGCTGCTTCTTTAAATGCCCACCAGCTACAGGTGAATTGAAATCTACCAAGTGGCCTAACGGGTATGAATGAGAGCCCAGTGCTTCTTGACAACGGAGTGGCTGGTTTGTGTCCAGAAAGTCGAGTTTGCAGCATGGAGTTGAGCAAAGGGAAATAGCCCATGTAGGGACTATCTTCATATGCTGACACTTTCTAAGATTTTGCTATCTCCAATTTGACTGGCTAATAGGGCAAGATGAGAAGCAGTGTTTCCCTTCATGACAGAGAAGTTTCCAGGGAAGAGGGGAAAACAGTTGGCTGTTTGGGAAACAAGAAAGAACTCCATGAATGTGGGAGGTTCTGGAGAGAAGTGAACTGACAGACTCTGGGTTGAAGGTTTACTGTGTCCTCTGCCTTGAAGAAAAGCTTTTGACTTTCTAAAAGTCTTTGTATACTTCTAGCCTATGTTTTACATGTTCTTTTATAATCTAAATTTTTTTAAGTTAGCATTATTTTATGTGGACTTTCTGTGTATTCACATAGCCTAGCTTTTTTTAATCCCATTGCATTAATAGTTACATAGTTTACTTAAATATTTCTCTGTCATTTGCTGATCATGTGAGTTGTTTCGAGTTAGTCCATATTAGAAAGAGTACAAATAAAATGATGTTTTTACAGGCTTTCTTTGTGTCCTGGTTCCAAAATAGGAATTACTGGATCTTTATATGAATAGTCGGTGTGTCTTTCTCATATTGGCATGGTGTTTTTTGAAAATATCATATTAATTAACTGTGTCACCAGCCCCACCAAACAGTGGGTTTTATGATCTTTAAAACGTTTTTCTCATTTTATCAGCTGAGGCACTACTACATAGCTGTTTCATTTTGCTAAAGCCAAACATCATGGCAAATGTGGGTTTGCTGTTTTCTCTTGGAAACTCTTATTCATATCTTCTGTCCGTTTGTGTCCTAGAGATTGGGTATTTACCTACTACCTTTGTATGGTTTTAAAATATATGAAATAGTTTAACATTGTAACTAGTTTAGTCATTTTCACCTTGTTTACTGTCTTTAGCCAGTAAAAATACATTGAGATCTGCAGGGTGTGTCACATGAATGTAAACATATTTTTCCCAGAGTTGTATGCCCCCTAGAAAGTAGTCAGGTTTGAGCTGTCACCAGAGCGGGCAGGTGCTGCCCCAGGGGGGCGTGGATCAAAATTAGGAAACAAATTAGCTGGAGTGGCAGGGCGTTTGGCTGTCCTGCCAAGCCTGTGAATTTGGTCGAGATGCTGAAAGAATAATAATCCGTGACACATTTGTCAAGTCGTATCAAGAAGTGGGCTAGACATCAAAACTAGGCAAGTATGGGACAGAAATATGCTTTTGTGCTCAGGCTGGACTTTCTTAGCATCCTGCTCTCATCTTAGAGAAACAAAGTCACTGGAGCATGTGGTGGCTTCGTGGCACCGCTGCCACTGGCTCTTGGGTCCCTGTCCTTTAACTAGTGGTGAAATCCTCAACAATCCAATGAAAATTGCTGAGGGTGAACACATATTAAAAACACATCAGTTTTTATGTGCCTATCAGTTCTTGCACCACTCCTGTTTTAAAATTAGAGCAGTTACGCAGATTAAATGCTCTGTGGGGTGTGTGTGTGTGTGTGTGTGTGTATGTGTGTGTATGTATGTATATATATAAAATGTATCCTCTTACAGACTTACTTTTTTCCCACAGAATATCTGTTGACTTACGTGGTCTGGAGAATTGAAAGAGCTATTTTTTCAAATCTGCCTCTAATGTGTGCTTTCCAGTTTAAATACAGTTCACTGAAATATTTTCTTTCCAGTCTCCAGAGAATACAGAGGGCAAGGATGGATCCAAAGTAACTAAACAGGAGGTAAGTGTATCTTTGACTTCCTGTATTTAATTATTTTAACTGGAATTTTTTTTTAACATTGTGAGGATTGTATGCATCTGAATGAATGCAATTCTGAATAAGGCTGTTGAGACTACATAAACCAGAGATAAAAGTGTCACTGTGCAGCATTGCTTGGCGCAGGTAAATTTCAGTTGAGATCACTGATGAGACATTTTCCACTTACTATGTTGTTTATGTTTCTACCTGTCGGTCCTGCTGTCTGTTAAAGTAGATACTGAGAATTCCTTCTGGGCAAAGAGCAAGATAATAGGTAAATTCATCAAGGAGAACAAAGTCTGCCTTTCACAGCAAGGAAATGAAAGATGGTTGATTTAATAAATTCTCTGCTCCAGTGAGTGAATTACACATTTCTTTTTTAGTTCTGAATATTTGCCTAAAAGGAGTCATGTCTAGAGTCAAAAACTGTGGAAGGACACACGAAATGTCGAAATACTGAACTTTTTCTTTTTTTTTAATCAGGAATATTCTTAGGGCTTTGGATAATGAATTGGGCAACAATTCAAAGAAACTCTGTATTAAAATACAGAAACCTCCAAAAAACTAAGAAATTGAGAGAGATGGTTGCATTTACCCACTGTGGTAATATCATGAACTTCTAAAAGGAGATGGATGAAAAAGTAGCAAATTAGAGGCTAACTCTGATGACAGCCATTCACTTTTGCACAGAGCTTTACAGTGTGTGGAACAACTGCAGTTCTTACCCTTGAACTTATAAACTAAAAGAGGTCACGTGAAAGACAGAAACAGTATTTAGTTACAGATTCTTTGATTGAGGGATTCATATTGTGGTTTAATAATTCAGAGGAGTTTGTCATGCATAGCAGAACCACTCAACAAATGTGTACACGGAAATTTGTTCTGCCAAATGGAAAACCTTTAACAGAATCTATAACTAAATCAATGTAAAAGCCAAACGAACAAAACTGCCTGTCACCAAGGCCCCACCATTCATTGACCCAGCATTTAGTGTCACAGAGTTTGGGAGGTGAAGTTTCTAATCTCAGGTCAAGTTACTGAACACATGCTCGGACGAACCAAAAAATGGTATGTGCTTGGATTTTCTTAAAAATGGCAAAACTATAAATTGTAGGGCAGTTGGCTAAGTATAACAGATCTTAATGTTTTTAGATTTGGACACAAAATGCGTTTGGATTTTTCCTTTAGGAACTGCTATTTAAATGGATCTGTCAGTCAGAAAACCTAGAAACCACTACACATGATAGATCTTGGATAGTGCTCACTGTCTTTTCCAGCCTTCTACACGGAGCAGCCAGGCTGGTTAGAATATATGTAAAAGATTCTTGCTTATACAGCTGTCTTATACATATTCTATTAGCCCCAGAATTTTAGTTTTTTATGTTACGTATATATTTTATTATTTTTAATATTTTATATTATTGCACGTACTACATCGTGGCCAACAAAAATCGTTCCTAGAAAACACTCTTTCCCGGTCATGTAAGCTATGACCAGATTAAAACTCATGATTTGTCTTCAGGACATCAACGCGCTTGTTTGAAAAGTGAAAAGGTCAGCCAGCTGGTGGTTTAGGGTAAGAACTCTCAAACAGTATATTGATTGATTCCCCCACCACCACCAAAATTGACTGAATTTTCTAGTTATGTCATTGTGTATGCACAGCCTTGACTAGAGTGAATAGATATCAGTCACAAAGCGGGATCCTGTATTGAAAATCCTCTTCCACTGCCACGATGTGTGAAGGGCATGGTGCAGAGTATAGTTTTTGGATAATAAATGGCCAAAACAGTACATTAAAAGCCTTTCCCTTGACAGTTTGCAAAGCCCTTTCACATTTGTTATTTTATCTGATCCATTTAATAACCCTGAAATGAGGGCAGAGCACATTCATTCCTCAACAGCAATGTATTGTGGACCTTTAATGTTCCAAGCACTGTTCTGGGCTCTGCAGAATCCACAGTGAACCAAAGAAGGAAAATCTCTTCCTTCATGCAGCTTCCATTTTAGTGGGGGGAGAAAGAGAGTAAAATAAAATCATTGGATATTTGCTATGAAGAAAAATAAAACCAGGAAAGGGAATAATGAATATCAGAGAATTGCTATTTTTGGTAACAGATAGGCAGATGTTATTATGTCCAGCTTTACTAGAGGGAACAAGGTCCTGAGAGAAATACATTATTTTCCACAGGTGTCACAACTTGTATATTGCAGAACCAGGAAAATAATCTGAGCCCTGATTCAAAATCCTCTGTCCTCTAGGGCACCTGGCTGGCTCCGTAGGTTGAGCGTCCGACTTCGGCTCAGGTCATGATCTCATGGTCCGTGAGTTCAAGCCCTGCATCACACTCTGTGCTGACAACTCAGAACCTGGAGCCTGCTTCTGATTCTGTGTCTCCCTCTCTCTCGGCCCCTCTGCCACTTGTGCTCTGTCTCTGTCTCTGTCTCTCTCTCTCAAAAACTAAATAAACACAAAAAACAAAATCCTCTATCCTCATGCCACTTTTGTGGTAATCATAAAAACATGGTTATCCAGTGCCTTTTCTCTGTCCTCTCCATTCCTTAGCCAATGCTCTGATATCCATGTTTCCCCACTTCCCATTTTTGCAAAGAAGTTAATTTCTTTTCTTTTTTCTTTTTTTAATTTTTATTCATTTTTGAAAGAGAGAGGCAGGGCACAAGCAGGGGTGGGCGGAGAGAGAGGGGGACACAGAATCTGAAGCAGGCTCCAGGCTCTGAGCTGTCAGCCCAGAGCCCGACACGGGGCTGAAACTCACAAACCGTGAGATCATGACCTGAGCCGAAGTCAGAGCTCAACCAACTGAGCCACCCAGGTGTCCCAGCAAAGAAGTTAATTTCCGTTTCGCTCCTCATTTATCTTTGGAAATTAAAAGCAACTTGACTTTTGGTGTTTGTTTGCAAGTACACATGGTCCCTGACTTGTGATGGTTTGACTTAAAATTTTTGGCTTTACTGTGGTGCAAAAGCAATACTCATTCAGTAGAAACCATGCTTCCTGGTTTGCTCTTTTCCCAGACTAGCTGTATGTGGCATGGTGTGCCCTTGTGATGCTGGGCACTGGCAGTGAGCCGCAGCTCCTAGTCAGCCCTGTGATCACGAGGGTGAACAACCGATACACTAACAACCCTTCTGTACCCACACAGCCGTTCTGTTTTCCACTTTCAGTCCCGTATCCAATAAATTACATGAGAGATTCAACACTTTATTATAAAATAGGCTTTATGTTAGATGACTGTGCCCAACTGTAGGCTAATATACATGTTCTGGGCACATTTAAGGGAGGCTCAGCTCTGATGTTCAGTAGGTTAGCTATATTAAACGCATTTTCAACTTAAGACATTTTCAACTTACTGGCTTTATCAAGATGTAACTCCATTGGAAGTTGAGGAAAATCTGTACATGGTCAAACTTAGAAGCATTAAGAAATCTTATAAAAATAAACATACGTCCAGACTCCATGGGAATGGCACATATGTTTCAAGCAATATTCAGCAAAGTCCAGTGATTCTACTTGAATCCAGCTACACCAGTGAACTTTGCCATAGCGAAATAAGACTTCCATGTTCTTTTGCAACCAGGACGTTAAAGTAAAAGGCTCTGTGTCTTTTGGAGTAGACTTCACCAGAATTTGCTCCAACCCAGGAGCAAATGATGAATTAATCAAATGCTTTTTGAAGAATTTCATTTACCCAGCACCTATACACCACATTGACAAACCCTCCCATTCTTTGTCTCTGTAACTCTTGGTGACACACCATTCTGAAAGTCTTCTTTCCTCCTCTGATAACCACTTTTGGCCACTTCTCCTGAAGATTCACCATCAACAAATTGGGAGAAATTCTTATTAGCTCTTTTTTCATAGTAGCCCTGCCCAACAGTCTGAGTCTCAAGGGAATACTTAAAATTCTAGTGCTCTAAGGAGGAAAAAAATAGCAGTCTAGTCTATTTTATATCCAATAAATATAGCCCAATCATTTATAGATTTTAAGGCTGTGAAAGCTGATGGAACTTTCCAGGAAGGTGTACATGCTTGCATGCATAACCATGCTGCTGACTGTGAGTGAAAGGTTCGTCTCAGCCTCCACTGTTTGCAGTGAAAAAGAAAATCTCTTATGATGGTTGCTGGAAAGGAAAATTTGAGAAAAATCCTTTTTTTATAGCATAGAAAGAAGAGCTGGTAAATTTTAGACAGGAAGTCGTAAAATGATTTTACAGTAAAAGATGTGCTTTTTAGAGATGGTTGGTTTAGACAGCCTGGAGAGGCAGGCCTTGTTTTTGCATTAATTTCCTAGGCTTTTTATTTTGAAACTCTTGTACTGGGCCTGAATTATAAAAAGATAGGGAGTCCTTTGGATCAGAACAGCTTTCAGGCCCTGCAGAGCAGTGCTTGCTTAGGTTGGAACGTTTCTGGAAATCCCAGAGGGCTCTCTGACATCCGCCTCTTCAGTTTGCCCAGGTGTTCCCATGGAGAAGAAAGGAGCAACAGCACCAGAGCTGGAAAATCTGTCACATGATTTGGCTTTACTTCAATGAGATTTTCCTCAGGACAACTGCTTGGTGGATAGGAAGGCAGTGATGAGTAATAGTTAATATATTGGCTTCTTTTCAGGCACTAAACTAGACAGTATCCGAGTAGTGGCCTTAGCACACCTCACCTCAAGGTCACACTAGTACACATTTCTGGTGCTTACCCATGAGAAGTGCAGTAGGGGTACAGATGTGAGATAGATGAGGTGAACAGTGAGGTAAGGCCAAGGCGGTACACATAAGTCAACACCAAGTGGAGAGGGGTTCAAATAAGGTCCTTTCACCCCTTCTGAGCATAGAGGCTGCCATTTTTTCCCTTAGAGGGTATATTTTCTGAGCACTCTTCTGCCAGCTATGCTTCGCTTGGGAGATGGTGGTGTAGTTCTTCAGGCCATGCAGAAGCATCAAAGATGAACTCTGTTTGGTAATTAGCGGATGCTCCTTTGCTCTTCTGGGTTCAAAAGAGCGTCTGAAGAAGCACAAGTTACGCGCTTGCTGCCTGGTTTGATTGTTACTGTTGTCTTTTCTTTGATGATACCCAGTTCATTGCAATTAACCGTACTGAGAAAGGCAGCACAGGATTTGGGTTCTGGTTCCCTGCGACTCATGGGTGTGTTTTCATGAATGCACCCATCAGTGCACTTACGATAATCCTAGCAGACACCGTGGTATTTCCTGTGGGGCGTGTGATACAGGCATGCCTCCCATACTACATGTTGCACTGTACATCCCCTTACCTGGTGCCGTGAATATATCATGGCCACCACTTCACCGACACAGTCTCCTAGTCTCTGCACATTCTGTTAGCTGGCCTTAAGTCCAGCTCTGATTTTTCTTCAGGACCCCAGGGTTAAAATTATTCATGGAGGCTCTGGCCCTTCATTTCCTTCTGTAGTTTAAAGAGAGATGAGTTTAGCTTCCTCTGGCTATTTTCAGCCAGAAAGTTCTGAGGTGTGAAGACGGCATGAAATATTTCTTCCAGTTTGGCCTGACCAGCTGACCTATGCTGACCTCAGCACAGCTTCGAGAATTCCATAATTCCTTGCAATTGTGGCACGGGTTCCTCCTGACCATCTTTGCTGACCCCTTTAAAGAAATTATTTGAAACATTTAAGCTATTGTAAGGGGGCAAAGTCTGTATAAGGCAGCCTGAATTAGGGAAAAGATTGGAGTTCATTTTTTCAGCAAGTATTTTTGAGAATCTACATGCTAGGTGGTACGCATACTATTCTACCAGAGACAGAGCAGTGAGTAAAACAGACAGAGTATGGAGTATTTATTTCTGGAACACTTTTCAAGAAAGGCAGTTATACTTTCAGAATGTGAAATCCCCTGGGGAGCCATCTTTTGCTGATGGTAAGTAGAATATCAGTTCTGTATGCTTATTTCTGAAACTCCTAGAACCGTTGTTGCTATTTTAAATTTTCTTTGCGGCCTCATTTGCTTAATTTGCATCCTTGAAGAGAAAAAGATTTCCTTAAAAATACTAATCTCAACCCAGTTTTTCTAAATTTTCTCAACTTCCAAATTAAAAGGAAAGATTAGTGAACCTTTTACTCTATCTCAATCTTTCATTAAACATATGCATTTAGCAGATAAATAAATGTGCTTATTTTGTTACAGATAAGAGGAAGCATTTCTTGTGAACTGCCTAAGATTTATAGTCATTCTCTTTTCTAACATAGTAACAAGTCAGGGAACTCCTATTTTGGTTTCTACACAATTATGTAACTCTTCTTTTGTATTAATTTATAAGTTTTAGTTCTATTTGTAAGGAACAAGAGTCAGACCGGAACTAGTTCTTAAATAGCTCCTCAATTCTTGTATTGTCATTTTTATCACACAAGTAGATTACGGGTCAGAACCTAAATTAATCTTCCTTTCTTTTTCTTACCCACAACACCCTTAATTAGGAGAGGCCATTTCTTTGAATAGTGTGTCTGCACCTCTTTAGAAAACTTCCTGTTGAGTATTATGGTTCCCAGGGCACTTGAAGTATGTTTTAGTATGCTTGCTCACCTGAAGAGGTAATGGGAGTCATACATTACACTCTTTCAACAAAGTAAGATACCAAGAATAAATTTTTAAAAATCAGCTGGGTTGTGTCTAATAAAACTGTATATTTTTCCATTTCCTTTGTAGCCCACCAGACGGTCTGCCAGATTGTCAGCGGTGAGTACTTTAGAACCCCCTTGTTGTTAGTTCTTATGAGTAAATATTCCCTCTGTTCAGGACAAAGCAGCAGAAGGAAGATTAAGGTGTTATTTCCCTTGAGTTTTTTTGTTTCCTTTTTGGAAATCAACGTGGGTCACAATCTGTGGCAAATGTGACTGGTGTTGCCAAGCAATTCAGTTGATCAGATATGTCAGTGAAAAGTAGCTGCCAGCCCCATTACCAGGCGTACAAAGCCCAGGAAGGTGTTTGATATTTCTAGATCTCTGAAACAAAAGAAGCACATTAGCAAAGTCCTACCCTTCTGATTCTGCGTATGATGTGCTAAAGTGGAGATGAATTACGATCCTCTCTCCACGGCCTATACTTTATTCAGAAACATGCTAAAAGTCATCGGAATCCATGCGCTCTAGTCCCATTTCAGAACTAGAGAATCTTTGGAAAAGTAATGATTCCACTTTGCCACTCAGAGTCTCCCTCTGTGGGCCAGGCCTGGGGAAGAGACCAGGGTTAAGATCATTAAAGCTGGGATGGGCAGCTGTGACCAAGCCTTGGCCATGAATGCGCTCCAGGCCTTCTCACCAGGCTGTGCTCCCTGCTAGCTCTTGTGGTCCTCCTTGCCGCCCTGCAGAGGTACCAGCCATTACTCTGCCACGAGAGGTCAGCCTGGCTCTCTGGTGGAGGATGTTGGTTAAAATAGCCGCAGCCCTTGCTGAGACCTGAGATGTAGGAGGAAAGGCACTGGCTTCTTGGCTGGCAGGAGCTGCTAGCTGCTTTAGCCTTCAGGGGAGCATGGATTTCATGTCAGCCAACACCTGTGCCTGGCACAGTATAGGGAATCAATGCAGAAAGGGCTATGAGGGCACTCACAAGTTCCAAAGTATAGCCAATTTGGGGTTGGGTGAGACAGTTTCACGTAAGTCCCAACCTAAGGAAGCAACATCAGAGCCACTGGAAAGATGAAGAGCCGGGAGATGCAGCCGGGAGAAGAGCCTGCCGAAGTCCCTCAAGATGGTGTGCTCTATCCAATATTAACTCTCACCATTGTTCAGTACTTATGTTTTAACTTCCGTTAGGCTTAGCTGTAGATTGTACTACAAGCCCTTGTATTCTGTGGATCTCTGTCCCATTAAGGGAGTAGACCTTGTAAGTCAAATAAAAATCAAAATTTAAAACAAGGCTTTTCCTGAGCACCATGAACCAGCAGTATAAGCACCTTCCACTGAGATCATTGCCTGTGGTGCTGACACAGAGCCTCCTCGGTGGCCAGTGGGATTACAGCCTGCAAAATCTCATCTTTTCCTGTTCCATCAAAACACTTAAATGCTGAATGGAGGAGAGGTCTATCTTTACAGAAAATACAAAAGGAAATCATTTGCTGTGAATTGTGACAACAAATACATGTTAATGCAATATATCAAAGCCTCACATTACAAAATTTTTTAAATTCTGTAAACTTAGTAGCCGTGCAAGCTGCTGTTTAGGGTACAGACTACAGATTCAGGTGGTAAGAAGCTTAATAAAAATATCCCTTACTTTTCAGACCCAGTTGTCCTTTTTTATTTGAAAAGTCCTAACAGCCAATCTTCCGGAATTGAACTGTCTACAATTTTACTTTATACGTTTGATGAACAGGGCCAGATTCAATATGAACCTGAACCACCTACAGGCACCGGGGACGAACATGTATTTTCTCCAGAGGGGGATATCCTGGGCAGTGTTTTCTGTTTAAAAGCCATTCTCCCTAGTGTTGGGAGAGATGTACACTTATTTTTTTCTAGCTTGATGAGAGAAATATTTGCCCTAAAATAGCTATAGAAAAGCAGAGGCTTTAATGGGTTATCTTCCCCCGTGTCCTCATGTGCCCCTACCCACCCCTGTCTCAGTGCCCTGGAAAGCAGGTGAGGGCTGAAGCTCTATATGTTATGGAGGGAACCATGGCCACAGGGCAAGCAGTGCTCATGGCAGCAGGGAAGAGAACCGCATGAAGCAAGAGAAAAATAGTTGCTTAGTGGATTCTTTGGCTAAGTTTAAGAGAAATCTTAAACTTTGGGAGCTAACAGTGGACATTTTATTATAATCATGTTCTTGATAAAAAGCTCTAGAGGCAAATAAGCCTAGTGTCTGGGTGGGCGAGAGATTCTTCTCACCTTGAGCTGGCATTGGAGAGGATGCGAATAGGAAGAAGCTGAAGCTTGGCTACAGAACTTGAAATTGACATCAGAGGTGGAAGGATGTGAAAATGATTTTGAAATACTTCACAGGCAGCGGTCTTCATTACCGGATGGGCTTTGCCTGCAATTGTGCTGTGATTTCTAGACTGTTGGGAAGGCCAGTGTGACTGAATTCATTGAGTCATTTGGCCGAGGGCCTGAGTCATTCCTCTTGCTGCTGTGCTGTGATCAAAGGAAGTACAGAGACATCAGAGCTAGAAGCTTAAACCTGTTCCTGGAGAGCTACTCTGGACTGGGGAATAAAGAGTCGGCTTTTAAATCTCACCTGCTGTTCACTTGAGAACCCAGGATGAAAATAGTCACGAAATGCACGGATCTTTATGCTGCTACCTGATGCTGAAAATAGAAAGAGGTTTTGTTTTTTTGTTTTTTGTTTTTTTAAATGAACAAAATCGTAGTCAAAATGAACTAGTGTCTTCTGCAGTCTCGTTGCATTCCTTTTGGTCTCGAGGGTTGTCTTTTTCAGTATTTGTGTAATTTATCTTTGCAGAAACCTGCTCCACCCAAACCTGAACCTAAACCAAGAAAAACGTCTGCTAAGGTAAGAGGTGCTCCTTTGACTGACTTTGGCCTTTTAAACAATGAATAAATTATAATTTTGTATCGAAAAATCCCCCAAGGAAAAATCACATGTAATGATTCGGGCTAAATGTACTGACTAGGAAACTGTCACCATTGTTACAAAAGGCATAAAGCACGGTTTTACGCTTTCCCAGGAAAGTGTTTCCCATTTGGTCAGTAAAGGCGAAGGAAGTCAGAGCATGGTGCTTGGAGAAGCCGCCTGTCCAGGAGGGTTTGTTAGCAGTGCGCCAGGGCGGCTCGGGAGGTGGGAGGCTGGGCCCTGGTATTGCAGCTGCCAGTAGCTCAAGGGCTTGGGAGAGGGGATCTGACTTCATATAACTGGTCTTAGTGGCTTAGTCTGATGACTGACATGTAATAATTAACACTAGCCAATAATTAATATCAGCAAACATTTATATGGCTCTTATACTATGCCAGACCCTGTTCTACTTGCTTTTCTTATGAAACCCTCACATCAACCCTATGAGGTAGGTACACATACCCCATTTTGCAGACAAGGAAACAAGCAGAGAGGTATGAAGAAACTTGTCCCAAATTGCTTTTCTGTACTCTGCCCTTCAGAGCAGTGTTGTGAATTGTTTGAAACGATGTGTATTTGTGCCATGGGTAGGTGATTCTGAAGCAGAACTCGCCCCTGTGGCTTAGTCTTCAAATCAGGAACTTTTCTGGGCGCCTGGGTGGCTCAGTCAATTGGGCATCTGACCCTTGATTTCGGCTCGGATCATGATCTCACAGTTCGTGGGCTCGAGCCCCACATCAGACTCTGCGCTCCCTGACAGTGCGGAGCCTGCTTGGAATTCTCTCTCTCCCTCTCTCTCTTCCCCTCCCCTGTTCGTGCACATGCTCTCGCTCTCTCTCTCAAAATACATATATATATATATATATATAGATATAGATATAGATATAGATAGATATATATATACTTGTTTTTAACAATCAGGAACTTTTCTTCACCTGGTACTTCATTTTCAAGCATTTTCTCAGCCTTCTAGTCACTCAAGCCCCACGTCCCCACATGAGGTGTTTCTCTTGCTGGCTTCTTTCCTGGTTTCTGCCTCCTCCATCACTTCCCACTGCTGGTGCCCTCCACGGCAGAACCACTTCTCTGTAGTGAGAGAGGAGGCCCACTGAACAAATACATGAGGAGAATCACCACCTTTTTCCCAGAGGAGAAAGTCAGTGGATATTCTAAGCAGCCCATTACATTTTCACAGAGACTCAGTGTAACTCACTCGAGGCACTGCCAAATTGGGTTCCCCTCCCCCTGGAAAGCCACCATGTTGGCCCTGGTTTTGCTTTACCTTGTGTTTGGGCGAGGTTGGCTGATTTTTACTGACATCACACCCTGTCTAACATGCCTTGTTTCCCTCTATTAGAAAGAACCTGGAACAAAGATTAACAAAGGTGCTAAAGGGAAGAAGGAGGAAAAGCAAGAAGCTGGAAAGGAAGGTACTGCACCATCTGAAAAAGGTGAAACTAAAGCTGAAGAGGTACTTTCCATAAATACCCCCCACTGATTGAATCAGTGTCTTAAAAGAAATTGCTCAATCCTTCAGCTGGTGATAGCACGTTCATAATGACTCTTTTTATTGCCCGTAATGTTATTACAGATCCACATCTCTCGCTCAACTGTTAATGTCTCAACCTCCAGAGGTACCCCACCCAGCACACTGTCAGTAAAGGGGCAGATTGAAACAGTGAGAGTTAAGGGTACAGTAGAAAATTCTGCATGTTTGCAGTGACTAGAATCAGATAGTAGTGTGGTGTTTTTTTTTATTATGAACAGTGGGAGCTTACAGGTAAAGCTTCTGTGGTCGTTTGAAAACCAGAAAGCAATAAATGCAGCCAAGTGTTTGCCTACTATATTCCTGCCTTGTCTGTTTCACACCCAGAGTTGAAATAGGTTTTGCAATCGAGCTGCTAAAAACCAGATGTTCAGAGTGTGTGTGTTGGTCGGGTGGACTTTCTTTTGGCTGATAGTAGCTTTAATAGTAACTGTATCTCCCCCCCCCCCTTTCTTTTTCACAGGCACAGAAAACTGAATCTGTAGATAACAAGGGAGAATGAATTGTCATGAAAAATTGGGGTTGATTTTATGTACCTCTCGGGGCAACTTTTAAAAGCTATTTTTACCAAGTATTTTGTAAATGCTAATTTTTTAGGATTCTACTAGTTGGCATACAAAAATATATAAGGATGGACATTTTATCTTCTCATAGTCATGCTTTTTTGGAAATTTCCATCATCTTCAAGTAAAATAAATACGAGTTTATTATTGAAAGCTATGTGTAAGATTGATTGAGCATTCCATGCACTTGCTTTAAAAATTGGGTCCTGTGGATACTGTGGTGTTTCTACTGTGCGTATTTAAATTTTTCACGCAGTTTTTCTAGAGCAATAATCAGTGGTGCTTTTGTACCTAGGTTTTATGTGGTTTTAATGAAACATGGATAGTTGTGGCCACCTGCTGACTATTTGTGGTTTAAAATAAAAGGTTTTCTTGCCTGCAAAATACCTGCCTCTTAGTAGTGTCTTTACTATAAATTTGGGCAGTGTTTCATTTTGTTGTTGCAGAAGAGGTGAAGAATATTTCCAGTGCGTGCCATAACAGCATTCCTAATAAGTCAAGTAGGATTATTTCTTAATTCTTGGGCCTGCAAAAATGTTATTATTTTAATGAAACCATCGATGAGTGCTAGTGTGGAAGAATTACGTCTAAAACACTTTATATCAGAAGTGGTCAGCAATGATCACCATATAATAAGCTTTCAATAAAACATTACTTTTTTAAAGTTCTTTATACACAGCGTAGAGTTCTGTTAAACCAGAGAAAAACCATAAACTAGTGCTGATCCTTGAAAACCTCTCCCTTTCAAAATATACTAAATCACATTTTACTAAAATACTTTCCCATTTGTTGAGGACTTCACAGCCTTGAAAGCTCTCTACCCGGCATGACCACATTTTAGCCTTGCATCAAGCTAAGAATGGAGGTAGCATAAGTAATATTAGAGGTCCTTTCTAGGCTAAGAAATGGGGACTTGGATGTTTATGCCTTACTTCAGGAAAGAGAAAAACCAGGATTTGAACCTGGTCTTTCGAATTTTAAACATAGCCTGTCTCGGTCTGTTCAGGCTGCTGTAACAAAATCCGATAGTTTGGGTGTCTCATAAACAAGAGAAACTTATTTCTCACTGTTTTGGACACTGGAAGTCTAATATCAGGGTATCAGCAAGGTTTGGTGAGGGCCCTCTTCTAGGTTGTAGAATTCTGTGTGCTTACATTGTGGAAGCTCTCTGGAACCTGTTCACAAGAGTAGTAATCCCATTCATGTGGGCTCCACCGTTGTGATTTAAGCACCTCCAAAAGGCCCCACTTCCTAATACCATCATTGGTGGGTGGGATTTCAACATAGGAAAATAGGGGGATCACAAGCATTCAGACCATAACAGGCTCCTCTTTCTGGAATGACATAGGTGTGCCGGGAACATAGGAACTACTTTTTTTTCTTTCTTCTTTCTTTCTTTCTTTCTTTTTTTAATGTTTATTTTTTGAGAGAGAGGCGAGCAGGGAAGAGACAGAGGCAGACAGAGAATCTGAAGCAGACTCACTGCTGTGAGCTCAAAGGCAGACGCAGGGCTTGAACCCACGAACCTTGAGATCATGATCTGAGCCAAAGTCAGACACTCAACCTACTGAGCCACTCAGGCACCCCGCCCCCCCCCCCACAGAGAACTACTTTATAAATACAATTATTTGGTTTTTCTTTGCATTCCTGAGAAGTTTGGAGACTGCATGAGCACCCAAGAAAGCTGAATTCTGGGGATTCCTCTTAGATGAGGACTTGAATCTTTTAAGATGGAAAGTAGCACCTGAATTGCTCAGAGGCTCTTGTAAGGAGGCTGTAATTCCTCAGGGCCTTAGCATATACTGTGGGGGCTCAGAACTTGTGTCAGTGTCCCCAATCTGTCCTTAATCAACTGCATTTACTATCCATATTATATCCAGAAGAATCTTATTCATAGCTTTTTTTTTTTTTTTTTGCTTCTGATTATAAAATGTACCTTAATTTGTGTTGGACATGCTGAACACCACTTTTACCCAAAGAAAAATAGCTGGTATCCAGTGAATACGAAAATATTTTCAATGTGCAGTCAGTACACAGTTGACCTATGTTCCTGGCCTGCTTCCAATTCACAAATGCAGTGTGAACTCCACAGGTCTACTTTTTAAACAATAACAAAAGTGCCACAGGTGATTTTTTTTAAATAAACATAACAGTAGTACAGAAGGAGAAAAAAGCCAACATCCTCCTTTCCCGCACTCCTATGTCCTAGAGGTAACACTGCACACCATTTTCTCTATGACTGTGTATGTATGTGTGTATCTGTGCATGTACATTCACACACATGTAGATGCACATATAATTGTTAAAGGAGAATGTTGTATACATTCTATTTTGAACTTATTCAGCCAATAAATTATAGTTATAGGTAAAGATTATTTCTAATACTGCAGTGCTGCCAGTGATACTGCAGTAAACCTTCTTGTTCACAAAGCTTTTGCCTACGTAGATTTTTTTACTTAACTAATTTTCTAGAAGTGGAATGTCTGAGTCAAAGGGAATGTACATTTGACATTTTGACTATGGCCAAAAGAGTTGTACTCATCCACTTCCATCAACAGCATATAAATGACATCTTTCCTTACCTTTGCCAGCACTCTTATTTTGGCCAGTCTAGTAATGAAAACTAATGCCTCACTGTTCTAATTTTAGTGGGTTTTTTTTTTAAGTTTATTTATTTTGAGAGGAGGGGGGAGGAACAGACAGAGAGAATCCCAGAGACTCTGTGCTGTTAGCATGGAACCCAACACAGAGCTCAATCTCACGAACGATGACCTGAGCTGAGATCAAGAGTTGGAGACTTAACTGACTGAGACACCCAGGTGCCCCAAATTTTTATTACTAGTAAAATAGAGTTTTTCATATATTTAATGGTCATTTGAGTTTCTTCTGTTAATGATGATGTTTTTCTACTTTTCTGTTGGGGATCACTGTGTTTTAGTCATTCACACAAAAAAATGATTATTTACAATGATCATTGATGCTATTACTTTTATGCAAACACAAATATCAGGGATTCTGTAGGTCATTGGTACGTGTGTATTAAAGTTTATGGGTATTATCGTTACCACATTAGCAAAGTGAAGGAATACTGTAGAGCAGATAACTACCAAAATCACGTAAGAGCCCTAGTTTGGTTCCCCAAAATTTGATCTGATGGTTATCCTGCTGTGAGTCTGGATACACCGCCTGCAAACAGATGGAAGTTTTGGTCCTACCCATGACTGCCACATTGCTTACCTCAGCAGTGAATTTATACATGTTAAAAAGTAGCCACCTTCTCCAAAACACCTATCTGCTAATCTGACGGAAAATCCTAACCCTACAAATCTACAATGACTTTTGAGTCATTGACATTCCCTGTGGTTAAGCAGTGTACTGCTTGTATAATCATACGTTTTAGTTCTGATATTCTCCCTGGAGATGGCCCCATGGATTGTAGTATTAGAGTGCAATGTTCCTGAAATTCCAATTTTTAAATTCTAAGAAAAGGTAATCTGAAAGTCAAAATCCATTGGTCTAACAATAGGTGAAATCTCCCATAAAATCTTGAATGTACATTTACATAATTCAGGAATTTGAAACAAGGTTATGAAACAAAGACTGTTTTTTTCCTGTCCCCAAATTTTAGGGGACTTCATTCTTAGCCCGAGGTACAAGTGCTGTCCCCTTTGCCAATCCTAGCAGGCATAGGGAACTCATCTCAACTTTTAGCTGTCACATATGCTAACAAACATGTCTTCTGAATGCTTTGCACTTAATCATGAATTCCAAACTTGTATACTGTTTTCTATTATTTTATTCAGAACATTGACTTTAAATCTCTCAGAATAACTTTAATGATTAAGATAATAAGTAGTGGTTCGCCTGGGTGGCTCACTTGGTTAAGCATCCGACTTCCATTTAGGTCATGATCTCATGGTTCATGGATTCGAGCCCTGCATCAGGCTCTGTGCTGACATCTCAGAGCCTGGAGCCTGCTTCAGATTCCGTGACTCCCTCTCTCTCTCTGCCCCTCCCCCACTAGTGCTCTGTCTCTTTCTTCAAAAATAAATGATAAAAAAATTTTTTAACAGAAAAAAGATAGTTTTAATTTATTAATAATTATTAATATAAATTATATGTGAATATATATTAATATATAAATAATATGAACTATTTAATTTATTAATAATAAACAATTTATTCAATGCCCTGTGACAAATATCTTACATAAATTGATTTGGGAGAAAACTTGTGAATTCTGTATTATTTTAATGTTTCCATCTCCTAGTAAAAATGAACCCAATTTTCCAATGCCAAATAGAGTTCAGACTTATTTAAAACTGCTAAGGGAACTTTGTGATTATGTATTTCTCCTTCATGAGAGAAGAGTGTCTTTGAAATTCCAGTTTAAAATGATATTTATATATAAATGTCATGACGTTGAATTAAGCAATGGTTTATTAGGTATGACACCAGAAGTACAAGTAAGCAAGTAAAAAAGTGGACAGTTTCACAAAAATTTCAAGAAAGAGAACAGCCACAGAATGGGAGAAACTATTTCCAAATCATATATCTGATAAGAGTCTAATATCTAGAATATGTAAGGAGCTCTTCTTACTATTCAAAAACAAACACTTTTTAAATATAATTTTAAAATGGGCAAAGGATTTTTAAATAGATGTGTCTCCAAAAACATACATCGATAGCCAATATGCAAATGAAAGGATGCTCTACAGTTAGTAATTAGGAAAATGCAAGTCAAAATCATTATAAGATACCATTTTACATGCACTAGGATGACTTAAAAAATAGCAAGTGTTGGAAAGGAAGTGGAGAAATTGGAGCCCCTTTTCATTGCTGGTGGGAACCTAAGATAATGTAGCCTCTACAAACAACAGTTTGTCATAACCAAACGTTAAGGAGGGTTACCATACGATATAGCAATTCCACTCTTGGTATGCACCCTAAGGAACTGAACACATACTGCCACAAAAACTAGTACATGAATGTTTATAGCAGTGTTATTTCTAATAGCCAAACGCTGGAAATAATCCTGATGTCCATTAACTGATGAATGGATAAGCAAAATATAGTATCTCCACACAATGGAAAATTACTCAGTCATGAAAAGTGATGAAGTACTGATACATGCTACTACCTAGATGAACCTTGAAAACACCATGCTAAGTGAAAGAAGGCAGTCACCAAAACCACTGATATGATTTCAAGTATATGAAATGTCCAAAATGGGCAAATTTCATAGTGGTTGAAAGTAGATATGTGATTGCCAGGAACTGGAGGGAGAGGAGAGTGGGGAATGGTTGATAATGGGTACAGAGTTTCTTTTTTGGAGTGATGAAAATTTTCTGGAAGAGTGATAATGGTTGCACAACCTTGTAAATATACTAAGAGCCACAGATGCATACACTTAAAAAATGACATTTGCAAGGCTACTGTGCGAGCACAGGACTTAGAATCAGGTCTGGTTTTAAATCTCAGTGCTAACTCACTAAGTGTGTGAACCCACATAGGTCATTTAATTTCTGCCTCTCAATTTCTCCTCCTTAAAATAGAATTAATACCTGTTTGACAAAGCTGTTAGGATAGAATGAGATAGTCACGGAGAAATCACTTAGTGCAGTGCCTAAAATACAGTAGGTTTTCCATAGATGCCAGTTGAATTGAAAATGGATGAATACAAATGAGCCGTGTAGGCTTTGATGAGTGTATATCATGTATGATCGTTGTAGGCTGTCAGCCTCTAGTCAATCTCCTTTGAACAGTACAAAAGGAAGAATTGTGTTCCACTTAGAAGGCAATATAGTGTAATGGTTAAGCTTATGAATTCTGAAACCAGACTGCCTGGGTTCAGATCCTCTTTGTTAAATACTGTCTGTGTGACCATGGACAGATTTACTCAGTCTCTATCTATACTCTGTATAACTTAGAGTTCCCATCTGTAAATGGAAAGAAAAATAGTTCCTACTGTATAGGATGTTATAAATGTTAATGGTACAAAGTAATGTTCAGGAAGTATTATATTTGGTCAAAATGTGGAGCAGATGAGAGGTTAGGTCCTTGAAAGGAGCATTGTCTCATTCTCCTTTGTAACACACAGTAGAGGCCAAACTAATATTTGTTGAACTGAATGTGGCCTTCCAGAGACAGAGAACTAAGTTCAGGGTTGTTACCATTGCTATTTCCATCTCCAAATTAAGCTAATTGGATGGGGTAAATCAAACATACAAACTACAATTCTGGCCAGTCTTCCTTGAAATTAACATAAAAATTAAACCATTTTAGTTTGTATTTAATGTCTTTTAAAACACCAATGCCATAACTTTAAGAACATTTTTTCTGTTAGTTGTGGTATTATTCTTATAATAATACTTGTTTAACCTGTGTACTCACATACTTATTTTAATTTAGAACCAACTTTACTTTTCTAGAAAAATACACCATGATCTATAATTCCTTTATTTCTAGATCACAGAGTACTTCACAGTTAAACAGGGAACATTCTCTTAGAGATAAATACACCTGGACCTAAGGTAATGGGCCTCATTGAGTTCCTTGAAGCCAAATCATCAACTCTGAAGATGGGAAGAATCCCTGGGATCATGCAGTTCCTCTCTGATACGATTTAGATTCCCATTTACAACAGGACCAGCAAAGAGTCATAAAGGAGTTATCCCTCAAACAACTCTCAAAGTTAGGAAGTACTTTCTTATTATTGAGCCAAGAGCAATCTCCTCGTAGCTCTCCCTATTGATCCCGGTTCCACCAGGACCAGGGACATATCGAAGTAACTGATTCTTCCCCCCCCAGCAGTCCCTCAAACGTCTGAAAACACCTATTATGGTGCCTCATAAACACTTCGGTTTCTCTCATGGATTATGGTATTGGACCTAGATCTTTTTAAAAATGTATAATGCATTTAAATTAGTCTCATAAATTCAGATGGTTGAGAAATGGAAACAAAATTTCAACACATTAGGTTGAACAGTATGAAATAGCTATCTTCTCTTATGGACCTTCAAAAATGGTGATTTCATATGGTTCAACCTACACTTTTCCTCAGTTTTTCCCCCTTTAGGAAACTTGATTAGTGAGTTCATCCTGTTCTCTAATTTAAGTATGTTTACCAGGCAAAGAGCACTTCAAGACTGCACCGAAGTCTGTCTTCCAGATTTATCCATTCATCAAAAATACACTGAAAGTCTAAATGCTGAGCATTTTGCATGGCATTAGGGATTCAGTAGTGAGAAGGTCAGTGTCCCTACTTCTTAAGCTTAGAGTTTAGTGGGAAAACCAACATTAATTACTTAGTAACACAAATAAATACATATTTACAAGAGCAATTACAGAATTCTAATCTCTTCCATGGTAAACCCTTCATGTAGTTCCTGTAATGGACTCCATTTTGAGAAAGATATTAGCCACAAACAAACCCACAGGAAACTAAGATAACTTACTGAATAGCATTTTTAAAGTATTATTCACATGGTTGCTATAAAGCACCTGTGAAAAATGACAGTTTGGGCTTGGCATAATAAATGTTTCGTTCTTCCAGGAGATAATTGCTCCTGTATTTCTCATGCCTTTTCCAGGGATATCTTTTTGACTTAGAAGACTCCAATCCCACAAGTGACTCCTGAAAGTTAACTTGACAGGTGAAACAGATTTTTGAGGGAACAGAGGATGGGAGGAAAGTGGCCTAGGAGCTGGAAATCACAAAACTGGATTGACCTTTGTGGGCATCTGATTTAGCTTTGCTCTCAGAGCCAAGTCTCTTTTGAATTCTAGAAAAAACTTTTTTTTCCTGCACAATGTTTTAGGTCTTTTAATAGTAGGCTCCAAATCAGGACAAGGTGATTTAAAATTATATATGTACTGTTTTTGATGGAATTCAATTTAAGAAATGGGTAATGAGTGATACACTTAAAAACTGGTTTACTGAGCACATACAAAAAGTCCCAGGAGCTGCACTGAACTAGCAACTGTTATGCAGCTATGATGTTCTGAGCACTTTGCTACAGAAGTAATAACAAACCCAAAAAGAGATGCGAGTGTTGGCTTCAGTCTTATGAGATAAGACACGCCTTGGCTCTATGCATTTCTGGATTCTTTTTACAAGAAGTTGAATACTGATTCATCAAAACTGAGATAGAGTAAAATCCTCCATAAGTCAGCAACTGTGAAATGTCTACAATGCGCCCCATGGTGGATAGCAACAAAAGGAAACTTTACTGACCTTTTCTGTCAAAATGAGTTGCTTTTCCCTTGCATTCTCATAGCACTTTTCTTGACCTATATTTTGTACTTATTTTATTTCATCTGGTACCATAAGACAATGCTTCCTTGTCTGTTTCTCTAAGTAGAAACAGAGGCAAGGAGTCTTTCATCCTTGTATTCTCCATAGCACCTACCTAGTGCTCAGTACATAGTAGTTACTTAATGAACGTTTATTGAAATGTTAGGTACACTAAATTAAAAGTCAAACTTTTCTCTCCACTTTCAAAGTCCTGCTAACCTCAAAGGAAGGCAAAACTACAACACTTCATAAGAGAGGAAAAAAGACCCTAGCATACAATATTAAGTGTTAAATGTGTACAGTTCAGAACTATCTTGAGCATCTGTGGGAAGATTCAATGGTGGGGAAAGCATGGAGGCTCCTGATTTGTTAAGGAGGCATGGATGAGTCAGAGAGGAGCAAGAGGACCTGTCAGACAAGGGAACAGTCTTTATAAAGGCTGGAGGCAAGTATGTAGTATCAAATATATCTAGAGTAGGTTCATCTCCCAAAACTATGTTTTGGGTACCTGAGAAAATTGATTCACCACTGCCTGCTTCCCTTATGTAAAATGATTGGGTTGGATTTGATTAATGGCTTGTAAAACCATTTTCAAAACAGTAAGGTACTAATAATTCTCTCTTGATAATGATGGGAAAACTGCAGGGGGGTGTATGACTCACCCTCTTGACCATCACCTCATCCCTAGGGGCAGCTCCTAACGTTCATTGGCTGAACCCATGGAACCCAAGTGTGTTGAACCAAGGGATCTCTGAAGGCCTGGGTGACAGGATGACTCTTCCCAACTACCAAACTTGCTCAGTTTGTGCAGAAAGACAGGGATACATGATGACCGGAGTAGAGCATTGATGGTAGGAAGCAGAGAACACTGAGACTATGGACATAAATCACTCAGCACTGTGCGTAGCACACAGTTGCAATTCAGGAAATGTGATATAATGTATGTGGGAATGTGATCTTGTGGGCTAGGAATGTGAGCTCTTCTACATGGTCATGGAAGCATTGAATGGCAGTCACCAGTGTTTGGATTTGATCCAGCAAGAAACATGGAGCCCCCCTGGCCTCTTGCCCTGAGAAGACACAGGATGAGCATGGTGTCCAAGGAAGAGGATTCTGGCAATTAATTCAATTTTTAACCCGTATTTTCCCTTTAATTAGAATATAGTCTGGATATTGCATTTCACAGGATTATTATTAGTTTTTTCTAAGGTGTAAAATAGTATTATAGTTATTCTTAGGAAATCTGTGCTGAAGTCTTTTAGGGATGAAGCGTTGTGATAGCTGCAACATTTTCAAATAATTCAGATATGTACACACGCATACATACACAAATATCCATCTACATAGATATAGCAAATATGGCAAAATATTAATTGTTGGATCTAGTGGTTTATATAAGAACTCCTTATATTATTCTGTTCTGTATACTTGCATATTTTCATAAAAAAGAGTTGGAAAAGAAGTGGGAAATGTTTTCTTTTGATCTTCTTATAGGAGGAAGAGAACAATTAATAGTGATAATCACTAATGATACTCCTACACATTAGGAGAATACTTACTCTGTGACAGTCTGTGAAGTAAAAAAAATTGGCCTAACCCAAAGCTCCTGAGAAGTAAACCTTTGAACTCTTACAATTTCCCAAGTGATAGGAGTGTTTTTGTTATTCCTGGTAGGCACCTTGGGCCATGAGTATCAATCCAAACTGGGGTGGAGGAGGATGAGGTAGAAAGAAGACTGGAGACTGATGGGCAGTCAGTCAATGGGCAATCAGTCAATTAGTCATGCCTATGTAATAAAGCCCCAGTTAAAACTCTGGATACCAAAGCTATGCTGAACATCCCAGCATGGCAGTATTGCATGTGTATTGTCACACATCGATACCAGCAGGGTAACACATTCTGAGGAAAACAGAAGCTTTGCCTTTGAAACTCTGCTAGACTCCACTCTATGTGTCTCTTCCTATAGCCTGTTCTAATTTGTATTCTTCCCCTTAATAAATCATAACCATGACTGTAACTCACTTCCGGTGAGTTCTGTGAATCCTTCCAGTTTTATCACATTATCAACCCCAGGAGTGGTTTTGAGAACTCCTTGAACTTGCACTTGGTCTTAGAAGTGACCACAGTCTTGGAGATTGTGCCATTAGGCTTTGCAGTTTGGTGAACACAGGCTCAGATATTCTCCTTAGTATTTTTGTATGAATGTTAAATACTCATAACCTAAGCATAAATGAATTGCAGTAGGACCTACTATGTGGCCTATTTCACAGATAAGGAAACTTAGGAACAAATAACTAATTTGCCCAAGTTTATATAGTGAATAAATGGTGGAACTAGAATTTAAACTGTGGCAGGCTGCTCCAGAGCTAGTGCATCTTGTTGATAAGGAAACAAGTCTCTATCAGGAATACAAGTGAAAAGAATTCCAGAGTACATAGGTCCAAGGAGCAATGTAGGTTGAGTTCCGTGTCTTCCATTCGCTAGCTGCAGAAATGTATAATAATAATGCACCTTCAGAATGAATATCCTGAGGCACAGCAAGACACTGCCCTGAAAGACAGATTCAGTGATGTTTAATACTACTCACTTTGTTTTGTAAGGCCATTAAGTGGACTAATTAATTTTATAAAGAAGTCCAAGAATTCTAACAGAATGGGCTTTCTCATAAACGTTCCCCTTATCCAAGTAACAAGACCTCCACATTCTCTGACCATTCTAGTTAATAGGAGGCCTGCTGTAAAATTTCAGTGGCATGGAAAAATTGCTTTAAAAGCGAGAGCAGTCCCACACCTCTTTCCACTAATTGATAGTTGACAGTAATCCAAATCTAAATGACATGTGCTTCAGAATTCAAAAATAGGAATGGTAAAAACTTTAACACCCTAAAAAAAATAAGATGAGGAAAGAAGACCTATCTCACAAATGGAGCTCCTATAGACTCTTCTTTGCAAAATTCAAAATGTTCCAATGGGAAAGGTCTAATTTTCAACAAGCCACAAATTTCAAGACTTTGCAAGCACTTTGGTAATTTCGTAAATCAACTAGCTGAATATGTGTTCAATTTTAATCAAATTGTCACAAAAGCTTGCAGACAAATGGTACTATATAGGTGCAAGCAAAAAGTGTGAATGACTGTCTGCAGTAGTCACCAAAGTCGGGCATTTGCTCTTTGAATACGTGCACTGATGTGTGAACAATGCCCTTACACAGGTTGTGCGATGCTATTCTTCTCTTGCCACCCCCAAAAAAGCCTGGAGGTAAGCAATTCACTAGTGGGGGAAAAAATTAAGCAATGCCAAGAGTACATAAAAACAAGAGAGATCCAAGAGATTAAACCGCTGGTGCCGCTTTATTCTGCTAACTTGAGCCTAATGGCCAAACGACTCTCTTAAGAGGTTTTAGTTTGTGCCTCTCTATGGAATTCCTTAAGTGACTTATATTTCATCTAAAACATAAAACCCACAAGTCCAAACACTATGTCTTGACATCATGCTTTGCTCTGATCTCTGCTATCATCATTTTCTGATTTTTTTCAATCATTAAAAACAAATCGATTCTAAAACGTAATTACACACTGTTCCAAAACCTCATGTAGGAAAAACAGAAACAAAACAAAGAGAAGAAAAAAAACACACACTACAAAAGGAAAACAGGAAACAGTGTTTCTATAAACTGAGAATAGTGCAAGGGCCTGAAATCATTATTACACTGTATGTTAACTAACTTGGATTTAAATTTTAAAAAAACTTAAAAAAAACCCACAATAGTAAAAGTGCCTATCTCATAGGAGTGTTGTGAGGATTAAATGAATTAATATTTTTAAAGTGCTTAGGACAGCACCTTGCACGTAGTAAGCTGTATAACTTTGTTTAATACAGTTTTTTAACACAAGCAGAAGAAATGTCTGGGTCACAAGTGGAATGAAGTGAGTGAACATGAGAAACCCGCCTTTGTCCTCCTTCTAAGTAATTTAGCACCGTGAGGCAGTTGTGGAGCAGATAGAATTGAGGTACAGTGGGAGAAATGTGTTTCAAGCAAGTCTCAGCTAAGTGTGTTACCCCTCAGTTTATTTTCATTATGTGAGTTTTTTGATTCTGCATACTTTGAAGTTTGCCTCAAGGGAAAAAGTTGAATTGGGACTCTTTGTGACTAGAATCTTTGGCCTAGAAGGTTGGCACCTTCGACTGTTTCTCATGCCAAGCCTTTGAGATTCTGTTCCCGTTCCAAAAGCTGACAGGAGCTTCCTTGCAAGTTGTTCTAAAAGAAATGAATGAGACTAAACTCCAACAGATTTCTGCCTTTATGGACCCTTAACTAGCCTAATTAGCTTGGTGAATTAGCAGTACGAAGGCCAGAATGCAGAGTGCAGCAGGCCCCAGCACTGGGGGTTGACACATACGAGGCTCACAGATCACGAAGCAGGACCAGTCCTGCGGCCCGTGGGGGACACTCAAGAAAGGCTGCCCTGAAAACACTGCAGAAAAGCTGCTGCCATCTTTTGGCTGATTGCACAGGAACATGGATTTTGAACCATGAGCTATGCAAATCTATACCCACAAAAAGGCTTTGTAATGCCAAACCTGGTGAGCATAAGATATTACATCGTTTATACTTTTGGACTTGAAAAAAATGAAGGAAAATGTTAATTAAGGTTGTTCTGAGTAGCTCTTTTCCATCCCCAATGGGAGGGAGGAAATGACTGCCAATGGAAAGTGGCATTAAGCAGGGACAGAAGGGACCCAGGGCTTCTTAGTACAGTTGTACTAGACCCAGTCAGAGCCACCCCCTTTGCATAACAAATATTTGTCTCCTCTATTATACTGTACTAATGCTTATAGGTAATATACCCATAGGTGTAATTTTAAAAACTCAATATACTGCTCTAACTGCAAAATGCAGAAGAATTTAAAAGGAAAGTAATTTATAATAAACTATTTCTATATGTAAATGTTTGATCATGATTTAACAAGAAGACATAATGGAGTAGATAGATGCACAAAATAAGTTTAGATTGAAGAAAACACAAATTCAGTGAATTGTCAACATACTTCCTTTATACTGGAAACTTTGAAATCGGAGTTAAATATGTTTATATATGCATGGAATCACTGCAACACAAGAGCTGCAGTCGTACCAGAGACTCAAATACTACAAGGGCGCTGCAGTTGGTGATGTGGTGTTCTGAAATGGCGCACGACACTTGTTAAAGCTCCAAACTAAGCAGTGTTTAAAACTGTGCAAAAGGTATTCAGAATACTCAGTATGTATATGTTAAAACAGAGTTAGGTTCTAGGCTTAGAAACTTATGAGCGTGATTTCTTTTTTAATCTACCTGAATATCTGGGGGGCCTGAGTGGCTCAGTTGGTTAAGCACCAGACTTCAGCTCAGGTCATGATCTCACGGTTCATGGGTTTGAGCCCCGTGTCGGGCTCTGTGCTGACAGCTCAGAGCCTGAAGCCTGCTTCAGATTCTGTGTCTCCCTCTCTCTCTATCCCTGCCCCACTCGCACTCTGTCTCTGTCTCTCTCCCAAAAATAAATAAACATTAAAAAAATATATACATGAATATCCAGTGGGGACATGAGAACATCATGAGAGATGTAAGAATGCTACACTCTGTGGGATTGTTCACACACTGCAGGATGTCCAGCACCTCTGGTCTCTGCCCAGGAAATGCCAGCAATTTCCTCCAGACACCTCTCACCCACCTCCCCACTTCTGATCATTGTGACAACTAATAATGACTCCACAAAAGACCAGAATACCATCTGAGGGCAGAGGGGTAGGCTCCATTAAGGAACACCACTCTAGAACTTTAGTATCCTCTTGGTGAAGTCAGAATAGGAATGAATCTGGGCATGAGGTTAGGTCCCAAGTGATGGAGCCTCTGCTGTTGTTTGGGGACCTGATGGCATCAAGGTCACAAATACACCTCCTTTCCTGTGTTTTTCCATTCTACCTTTTTAATTTTAGTGTACTTTTTTTTTAAGTTTATTTATTTATTTTGAGAGAGAGAGAGAGAAAGAGAACCTGCACACAAGCAGGGGAGAGGCAGAGAGAGAGGGGGAGAGAATTCCAAGTGGGCTCTGCTCAGTGTAGAGCCCGATGTGGGGCCCAAACCCACGGACAATGAGATCATGACCTGAGCCAAAGTTGGAAGCTTAACCAACTGAGCCTGAATACCCCTGTACATTATTTTTTTACTCAAATGTTTTGAAAGTCAAGTAGTACATAACAGTTACCTGCTATATACTTCCCCATCAAGCTCTTTCCCCAAAGGTATATACTTTCAGATATTTCCTCTGATATTATGTATCCATAATTCAAAATATGTTTTTCTCTCCCTTAGGGATTGATGTTTTAAATCATAAGCTTTTAAAATTTATATATAATTACATTATTATTATATATAATTTTATATTTTATATATAATTATGTAATTAAATAGAACTTTATATTATATACAATTAATTATAGATTAAATTATATTATTAAGTATAACATATAATAATACATATTATTAAAGTAATTTATAATCATAAATGTTATCTACTGGCTTTCAAATAGGGTATATAAATGTTTATGCCATATGTACAGCATATATTAAAATTAAGCTACTTTCACATAGTGTTTTAGAATTTACAAGCACACAACACTTGCACACACATCATCTCATGTGATCTTCACAGAAGTTTTGAGAGGGTTATTGTTAGTGTCATTCTCATTTAAAAGATAGGAAACTGGAACACAGCTAAGTGACAGATCCAAGATCTTGACTTACAACATAGCAAAGACAAGACTAGAGCCCGGAATGTTTGCTCTTAATAGACTTGTTTTCTACCTTGCTTCAACAGCTTATTTGCCTATAGACCTATTCTGCTTAGATTCCCTTCCAGCACTTCAAGGCCCTGTTCCAATGCCACTTTCTTCCTGAAACTTTGCTGACCCTCCCCAGGCTGTGAGTCCCCAGCACTTTGGCCCATACCTCCATAATAGCACTCATCACAATGAATCATGACTTGTCCTTTTCACACTGCCTGAAGTTGGATCATGAGCTCATCAAAGCCCTAGGCAGTTTCTACTTCCTCTTTTTGTCCTCAGAGCCCAGCAGGTTATAGGGCACATGGAAGGTGCTAGTTATCCAGGAATGTGAAGAGGCATCTGTGTGTCAGGACTTGTGTTATGTGCTGGGGGTAGATGACCAGAACAGAACACATTCCCTGGCTTCCAACCCTCCAGTTGGTAAATACGTGAATGCTTGAGTGCTACTTTCTGAAATGGATAGAGAAGCAATGATTTCAAGAGGATAGCCACACAGACTGCAGTCCACTCAGATTTGGCTTGCTTTGCACCTTAAAACTTAAAAGATTAGCCAAAACAGACTGCAAGAGATACTCATGGAGGATGAACTAGATTCATAAGGTAATGAAGATCTTGAGAGAGGAATGGAATTAACAAAAGAGGTCAGTAAAGGTATATTCTGACAAGAACAAAGATGAAAAATGATTTTGGTGAACAGAAGTGAGCTATAAGTAAGGCCAATAGAAGTTTACATTAATCAAGATGGGGAATTTATAAATGCATGGATTGATACTTTATCTGAAAATTTTTTAATAGCTTTAACAATAGAGAAGATATCTTTGGCTTTCAACATGATCGGGGAGAAAGGAGAAGAGGAACAATTTTTTTTAATATGAAATTTATTGTCAAATTGGTTTCCATACAACACCCAGTGCTCATCCCAACAGGTGCCCTCCTCAATGCCCATCACCCACCCTCCCCACCCTCCCACCCGCCATCAACCCTCAGTTTGTTCTCAGTTTTTAAGAGTGTCTTACGCTTTGGCTCTCTCCCTCTCTAGCCTCTTTTTTTTTTCTTCCCCTCCCCCATGGACTTCTGTTAAGTTTCTCAGGATCCACATAAGAGTGAAAACATATGGGATCTGTCTTTCTCTGTATGGCTTATTTCACTTAGCATAACACTCTCCAGTTCCATTCACGTTGCTACAAAAGGCCCGAAAAATAAATAATCCAGTGAAGAAATGGGCAGAAAACATGAATAGACACTTCTCTAAAGAAGACATCCAGATGGCCAACAGGCACATGAAAAGATGTTCAACGTCGCTCCTCATCAGGGAAATACAAATCAAAACCACACTCAGATATCACCTCACGCCAGTCAGAGTGGCTAAAATGAACAAATTAGGAGACTATAGATGCTGGAGAGGATGTGGAGAAACGGGAACCCTCTTGCACTGTTGGTGGGAATGCAAACTGGTGCAGCCACTCTGGAAAACAGTGTGGAATTTCCTCAAAAAATTAAAAATAGACCTACCCTATGACCCAGCAATAGCACTGCTAGTAATTTACCCAAGGGATACAGGAGTGCTGATGCATAGGGACACTTGTACCCCAATGTTTATGGAAGAGGAACAATTTAAAGAGATAAGCCATGGGGCATCTGGTGGCTTAGTCAGTTAAGCATCTGACTTCAGCTCAGGTCTGTGAGTTCCAGCCCTGAGTCGGGCTCTGTGCTGACCGCTCAGAGCCTGGGAGCCTGCTTTGGATTCTGTGTCTACATTTATCTCTGCCCCTCCCCTGCTCACACTCTGTCTCCCTCTCTCTCTCTCTCTCTCTGTCTCCCTCTCACTCTCTTAAAAATAAATATTAAAAAAATAAGAGAGAAGCCTTCAGAGGCAATATGATAAGAGAAAAGGAGTAAGGCTTAGCAATAAGCTAGTAATGGATATGAAATTGAAAGGAGTTTATAAAGTTATCAAATCAAGTGGTATTGAGAAATTATGAAGGAAAAGAGAGGAGGCTTTGTAGGGGGTGAGTAATTTTTTCATTGTCCAGTTGAGCAAGAAGTGAATGCAATGAACACCTAGTAGGAATTACAATATATAACATACAGACTTTATCCATAAATGCTATTAAAAGGTATTTCAATTGCCAGTTATGCATTTCTTTTATTTTTCCGAGCCTAAAAAGGAAAATATCCTCCTTTACCTTTGGTAAATAAACACAGTTGTAAATAAATGTATTGGGGGAGTACTGTGTTAGCCAAATACTTTAGTTCAAAGAAAGCATTGACTATTTGTAAAGAATAATGTAATAGGGGCACCTGGGTGGCTGAGTTGGTTAAGTGTCCGACTCTTGATTTTGGATCAGATCATGATGTCATGGTTCGTGAGATCGACCCACATCAAATTCTGCGCGGACAGCATGGAGTGTGCTTGGGATTCTCTCTTTCCCTTTCTCTGCCCCACGCTCTCTCTCTTCCTCTCTCTCTCTCAAAAATAAATAAATAAACTAAAAGAAGAAGAATACGCATAATAGTAGATGCATACATGTGCTAGGCCTTGACACAAACTTGCCCTAATCTTCTGCAAAGAAGTTTTAGTGAGAAAACTAAAGTAACTTGCCTTTGGCCACATAGAACAGCTCAAAAGATCTGCTGTGCCAGGCACAGTGCTAAGCATTTCATATATAGTGTGACCCTTAATCTTTATAATAAATCTAAGGAGAAACTATTGTTCTCATTTCATGGATGAAAAAACAGGAACTCAAGAATAATTCTTGCCCGAAGTTGGTAATAATAGTTGTAGGAAGAATCTCCTGAAAGTCCACCTGGTTCCTCTCTTCCACCTGGCATCCAGCAATTCCTCTTTGATGATATGATGGATTATCAATTGTGCAAGGGTGTCAATGTAAACATGAATTATAATTTCCAGAAATATCTAGTTAAATAAACTCTCTTTTGTCAAAAAATCATTATCATCATTATCATCATCCTCATCATTGATGACAAACATCCGCCATTCTCAAAAAGAAGGCACTCAATTTTCATTAATGATGTTGAGTTGGGAAAATTCCTCATACACAGCAAGTTAATGGCCACTTTAGATTCAAAACAGGGGCTCAATAAAAGGAACAGCAAAGGAAGATAATTCTTGTGGCTCCGATGCAAAGCATGCATTAAAAAGGTAATTTATAGGAAAGGCAGACTGAATGAATTTCGGGTTGAAATAATGAATGTTAAATTAGGCTTTTTAAATCTTAAAGGAAGCTTCAGAGTGACCAAGTGTAATTTTGTTTCACACTTTCTCCTTTTATATTAGCATTTGTTTTAGAACAGCCAGTAATTTATCTTTAGCTAGCTTCTGAAACTAAATAAATTGATTTAAAAAGAGAGAGTTTTAATAAAATACCTCTGTTCCTGATGCATTTATTTGTGTCTCCACCCACAACATCTTTGTTGAGAGTCCAAGAACTAAAGAGTCACTTGGGGCTATGCCCTTTCAGGACCAGGTGAAATGGCAATTATCAGTGTAATGGGGTCAGCAGAGGGCCAAATAGCTTTCCCTGAATTAGCATGTGAGGGGAGTGTGGGCAAATTAACTGTGTATGACTAAACTCCACTTTAGTTGCTGCTGGTGACACATTGCTGGAGCCAGATTCATCTCTAAAAATGGAACTCTTCAGGGATCCTGAAAGAGTTCATTTCACATTCTTGGTCATTAGTCTGCATAATAATAAAGCTCACAAGTATTGAGTACTTACATACACTGGGTTTTGTGCTTTACAGTATTTCATTCTCACAATAACCCTAGGAGATATTGATTCCAACAGGATTCAGTACAAAAAACAAAAGGAACCCTTCTAAGTATTTTAAGCAAGGTAGGATATAAGACAGGGAATTGGGTGTTTACGAAACTATTAGATGGGCCAGAGGAGCAGGTTCTAGATGGGGCCTCCAGAACTGATTCCCAGAGAAATAACAGAACCGGTCTACGAGGAGAGCAGTTACCTTCCAGGTTACTGAAGTTAGTAAATTTACAAACCATGTGCCAGAACAGGAATCCAAATTCAAAAAGCTGCTACCATTGCCACAACTTTTGACACCCAGGCAGCTGGAAAAAGAATCCCGGAGCACTGCTCAGATGAAACCTCACGCCTCCAGGATTTTTAGTGCCAGCAGTAAGATGGCCAAGTGAGATGAGAGGATGGCCTTCTCGTGTCTGCCTTCCAAATTTCAAACAAATCCATCTAAATGATGGGAACTAAATCACAGCCAAACTCCTAGCTGCAAAACAGTTTGAGAAATGCAGGATTTTAGCTTTTCAACCTCTGCAAGAGAGGAAGGACCGAGAAGGGAGGTGGAATATGTGATAAGCAAGGTAATCCACATTATTATTCCAGGGGGGTACTCTATTACCATCCTCATGCCCCCTGTTAATAAATAAGGGAACTGAGGAACAGAGAATTAAGTAAATGGCCTAGTAACACCAAGGCAGTCTGCTCCAGAACCCGTGCTCCTAACCATGGGCCTTTACCGCCTCCTTATAGTCAAGTTATGGTCCTTGTGCACAGAGACTAAATGAAAATTCTGGCAGCATTGCTCACCAAGTTGAAACTTTTTTTAACGATAAAAAAGTTCCCACAAGGTAAATCAGGAAAGAGCCAAAGCTATAGTAAGGGTACTATTGGATTCTTCCTACTTTAATAATACTAAACAAAATCCATTTAATCAGATAGATCCAGCAAAACTCTTGAATTTTACTTTTTTTTAGGACCTGACTATTGATTTAGGTACTATTAGATGCTATGGAAATGGTGTTTCAGCTTGGAGAACCAAGAATAAACAAGGACCCAACTGCAGATTAATCCCCTTTCAACACTAAATTCAACCCAAAATCTCAGAATTTACCACTACAATCTGATGAGTAACCTCTTCCAGAGACAATGGAATCAGACCTCCAGAGAGCAAAAGAAAATATCTTTTATCCCCAGCCCAGAACTGGTGTGACTGAGACGTTTCCAAATGTTTACCAAGCCCATTTTAATTTCCTCGTGGGCTTCATTGCAGTTAGACTGGGGCATGTAAGTTCTGGACAATGGAGGTTGGGAAGTAAAGATGTACATTACTTATAGGCCTGGCCACCCTTTCCACCCATCACTGGACCCTGATGACCAGTCCATGTGTTGATGATGGTGGGATCACAAGATAGAAGGAGCCGGAGCTCCTCACCACACTAGACCATGATGTGAGGAAGCAATACATTTTTATGGTATTAGGCCACTGAGGTCTGGAGCTGTTTGTTACAGCAGTTAGACTGACTAATCCAGCTGACCTGGACCTTCTACTAAAGATCTTCTTGACAAAGACAAGACCAGGTCAAGAAGACCTAGCCCATGGGCAGAGGCACAGCATGTTGGATTTATAGGCGAGTAGCCAAAAGGGTGTTACTCTCTGGATAGCCTTAGTTTCATGGCGTTTTACCTGCCTTCTCCTCATCAACATCAGACTCTTTTTTCAAAAATTCATTCAAATATTTCCATACCCTTTGCTTTGCTTCTGCTTCTCAGACCAGAGTAGCAAAGCTGGACACAGTGTTGGAGAGGAAAATAAAAGAGCTAAAATGGAATCAGGGAAAAAGGACTCTACCTGAAATTGCTGGACCTTTAAAATCTTTTGATAGTGTCACCCCTGGAAGAAGTAGTCCCTTCCATCTGCTGAAATCAGATCATTGATGAGCCCTCTTCCACCTGGGGTGGGAGCAAGCAGCATGGGAGGACAGTAAGGACACAGAGGATTTGAGCTCCCTTTTCTGGGGAACATTGGTGATCACAGGATAGGACTGCACTGATGAGGGTCCCCTTCTGTACACCAAAAACATATGAATAGGCTAACCCAGAATTCACACACCCTAAAAAGAAAACCCTAAAGCTCCTTAAAAGCACCATTTATATACAATAGCAAATATGTTCATTGTAGATCACTTTTAGCTGTTCATTAAACCAAATTCCCTGGGGACATTTTATGTCAATGCTTTGGAAATTAGTCCTTGTTACTTTATGTAATTGAAAACAATAAAACTAAGTGCCTGTTATACTCTTCTGTAATTTGAAACAGGGACTCCCAACCTCAGGTCCTATCTCCAGGCCCCTCAATGGCCTCAGAGGTAATGATGGGAATCTGCATTATTTCCATTATATCAGAAAATCTTACAGAAATTGAACATTCAACTTAAAGCTGTATGACCTAAATAAAACGTTGTTTCTATTTTTTGACTGAGATATATCAGTTTAGTACAACAATTGATCATCTCAGAAGATAATTGATAGTTGATCACCTTATGCTACCTGGCCGTGCTGAATAGCAGTCATTTAATGTCTTTGATTAATCACCCAATAAGATCTTCATAAAGAGCAACCTTTAAGAAATGGGCTCCATGTAAGAAAAATTATTAGCAGTTTAAGAATCTAGCCAAAAAGTGGAAACAACTCAAATGTCCATCAATGGATGAGTGGATAAGTAAAATATGGTGTAGCAATACAATGGAATATTATTCAACAATAAAAAGAATGAAATACTGCTACGTACTACAACATGTATGAACCTCACAAAACATGCTTAGTGAAAGAAACCCATCACAAAAGACCATTTATTATATGACTCCATTTATATGAAATGTCCATCAGATGCAAATCTATAGAGACAGAAAGTAGATTAGTGGTTACTTAAGGCTGAGATGAAGGACAATGGAAAATGACTATTAATAGATATTAATAGATTGAGGGGGCGGTGATGACAGTTAGATTATGGTGATTGCACAGCTCTGTATATATTCTAAGACCCTTTGTAGACTTAAATGGGTGAATTTTATGCTATATAAATTATATCTCAATAAAGCTATTAAATTTTTTCAGAATCATGAATTGAACTCCATAATTTTCCATTTGACCAAAATTTGCCTGGATTAATGGAATCTTATAGTCTCGGAGTATAATTGGGCTCTGGAGAAACAACACAAAAACAAACAATAACTGTCTACAGCATCTTCTCTCAACCCTCTCTCCCCACTTCAATTGGGTCTTTCTCCTGTACCCTGTTCCTTACTCACGGCAGGAAGTCATGAGAAGAGAAGCTGTTTCTCCCACCGCATTGTCCCAAGAAATGACCCGGGGCTTTACACATTTTCACTTCTATGCAGAGAATACAGCCTGCGGCGCTTCAACCACAGCAAAGTCAATCCTTCTCTTTGGCAGTTTTCCCTTTTCCCTCTATAGCTGGTTTTACCTGGCACTAGATCTGCACACATGACTTTTCCTTTTCTCTCTTTGAGTCATTTAACAAATTCCTACCAAAGTCACCAAGAGGCACAACAGCATTCTCCTAATTATAAGTTGGAAGCCAATTGTAAAAATTTCAGAAAATATACCACTGGCCAGTAATAACCTTTGTTAATGTTTTGGCATATTTCCTTTTATGGTTTTATATATATTTTTACTCTTTTTTTTTTTTTGAGTTGAGATCATACTAGAAATTTATTTTTGTACATTATAGGAATCATGTAACTAGTCTCCTTGTCAGTAGCTGCTAAAAAGCCTAGAGGCAAAAGCACAAAATCTTACAACATTCATGCTCCGGATAAAACTCTCCTAGCTTAATTTTATGATTTTCCATTTAGTTTTTTTCTGTCCTAATTTCCTTGTTCTTTTATTTCTACATTCAATCTTTTATTATATGTATCTCTATAAACAATGCTAAAGGCTTTCCAAAATAAATACTTTTGTCCCTCACAATCATTCTTAAGTGTACAGTTCAGTAATGTATTCACACCATAATCTTGCAAAACTGAAACTCTGTACCCATTGAGTAACAATTCCCATTTCTCCCTTCCTCTAGACCTGATCATCATCATTCTACTTTCTGTTTCTATGAATTTGACTACTTTAGATACCTCACATAAGTGGAATCATACTGTATTTGTCTTTTTGTGACTGGTATATTTCACTTAGCATAATGACCTCAAAGTTCATCCATATCGAAGCATATTGGAGAATTTACTTCCTTTTTAAAACTGAATAATATTCCATTGTATGTAAATATTTTGTCTATTCATCCATTAATAGACATTTGGCTTTTATTTCCAATATTCTTGGCTATTGGGGATAGAGCTGCTATGAACATAGGTGTACAAATATCTCTTTGAGACTCCACTTTTAATTTTTTTGGATATACAGCCAGAGTAGGATTGCTGGGTCATATGGAAGTTCTATTTTGAATTTTGAGGAACCACCATACTGTTTTCCAACATGATCGCACCATTATGCAATCTCACAAGAGTACACAGGGATTCAAGTGCCTCACCAATGCTTGTTATTTTGTTTTTGTTTTTGTTTTTGTTTTGATAGTAGTCATCCTAATGAGTGTGAGGTGATATCTCATCGTCCTTTTGATTTGCATGTCTCTAATGATTAGTGATATTGTACACCTTATATGCTGTTGGTGATTTGTATATCATTTTTTTTAAATAACTATTCACATCCTTTGCCCATTTTTGATCAGATTGTTTTTTGTTGTTGAGGTGTAGGAGTTCTTTGTATATTCTGGATATTAACCCTTTATCAGAGATATGATTTGTAAATAATTTCTCCTATTCCATAGGTTGCCTTTTCACTCTAGGGATGTGTCCTTTGAGGCACATAAGTTTTTAAGTTTAATGTAGTCCCATTTGTCTATTTTTGCTTTCGTTGCCTGTGTTTTTGGTGTCATACCCAAGGTATCATTGCCAAATCCAAAGTCATGAAGTTTCCCGTATGTTTTTTTCTAGAAGCTATATGTTTGGGGGTCTTATGTTTAAGTCTTCAATCTATTTTGCATTAATTTTCATATATGGGATAAGATAAGGGTTTAACTTCATTCCTCTGAATGTGGTTATCCAGTTTTCCCAGCAGCATTTGTTGAAGAGACTGTCCTTTTCCCATTGAATGATCTTGGCATCCTTGTCAAAGACCATTTATTTGACCATATACATGAGGGTTTATTTCTGAGCTCTTTACCCTATTCCTCTTATCTGTATGTCTGTCTTTATGCCAGTACCACACTATTTTGATTACTGTAGCTTTGTAATATGTTTTGAAATCACAAATTGTGGGGTTTCCACCTTTTTTTTTTTTAATGTTTTGCTTTTTGGAGTATCTTCAGATTCCACATAAATTTTAGAATGATTTTTTTCTATTTCTAAAATAGTGCCATTGGGATTCTGATAGAAATTGCATTGAATATATTCATTGCTTTGGGTAGTTGACATCTTAATAATAAATTCATGAACACAGGATATCTTTCCATTTATTTTTTTCTTTTTTAAATTTCTTTCAGCAGTGTTTTGTAGTTTTTAGTGTAAACACCTTTTTTCACCTCCTTGATTAGGTCTGCTTCTAAGTAGTTTATTCTTTTTAATGCTATTATAAATGGGATCATTTTCTTAATTCCTTTTCAGATAATTAATTATTCGTGTATAGAAATAAAACTGATTTTTGTGTGTTGATTTTGTGTCCTAAAACTGTACTGAATTTGTTTATTATTCCTAACAATTTTTTGTAGAATCTTCAGGGTTTTCTACATATAAAATAAAATCATGTGCAAACAGATAATTTTATTCTTTTCTGATTTAGATGCAATAAACAATTTTTTTAATGGAATAAATGTGTTCCTGTGTTATTGAGATATGACTGACATGTAACATTGTATCCACTTTAGGTGTACAATATAATGATTCCATGTATGTGTATATTGAAAGATTATTCCTACAATGAGTTTAGTTAACAGCCATCACCTCAAATAGTTACATTTTTTTTTCTTGTGATGAGAACTTTGAAGATTTACTCTGTTAGCAACTTTCAAATATACAAGACAAGTACTATTAACTATAGTCATCATGCTACACATTACATAGTCAGAACTTATTTATCTTATAACTGGATGTTTGTACCTTTTGACCACCCTTACCCATTCCCCCACTCCCCCACCTCTGGCAATTACCAATCTGTTCTCTGTAGTTCAGGGTTTTGTTGTGTTTTTGGTTCTGTTTCTTTGTTTGTTTGGTTGGTTTTTTTGAGATTCCACATATAAGTGTGATCATACAGTATTTGGCTTTCTCTATCTAACTTATTTCACTTAGCATAATGCCCTCAAAGTCCACCCACATTGTTGCAAATGGCAGGATTCCCTTTTTTATGGCTGAATAATGTTTCATTATGTATTTATACCACATTTTCTTTTTTCTTAATAATTTTTTTAATGTTTATTTATTTATTTTGAGAGAGAGAGAGAGCGCGCGCTTATGGGAGGGGCAGAGAGAGAGAGGGAAAGAGGGAATCTGCACTGATAGTGCAGAGCCTGATGTGGGACTTGATCCCACGAACTATGAGATCATGACCTGAGCTGAAATTAAGAGTCAGATGTGTAACTGACTTAGCCGCCCAGGCACTCCTATACCATATTTTCTTTATCCATTCATCTATCAGTGAACACTTACGTTGTTTCCATATCTTGGCTTTTGTAAATAATGCTGCAGTGAGCATGTGGATGCAGATATCTTTTCAAGATAATGATTTCATTTCCTTCAGTCATATATCCAGAAGTTGCATTATTGAATCCTATGGTAGTTCTATTTTTAATATTTTGAAGAACCTTTATACTGTTTTGTATAGTAGCTACACCAATTTACATTTCCACCAAAAGTGCACAAAGGTTCCCTTTTCTCTACATCCTCACCAATACTTATTATCTCTTGTCTTTTTGATAATAACCTTTCCAATGGGTGTGAGGTGACATCTCATTGTGGTTTTGATTTGCATTTTCCTGATAATTAGTGATGTTCAGTACCTTTTCATATATCTATTTGCCATTTGTATGGAAATTGTCTTACTGGAAACATGTCCAATTTCCTTATTTGGAAAAATATCTACTCAGTTCTCCTGCCCAGAATAAATTTTATATACCACCTTTCACTATCAAAAGTATTCTCAACATCATTAAAAACGTTTGTAAACATGATTTTTTTTTAATTTTTTTAACGTTTATTTATTTTTTTGAGACACAGAGAGACAGGGCATGAACAGAGGAGGAGCAGAGAGAGAGGGAGACACAGAATCCGAAACAGGCTCCAGGCTCTGAGCTGTCAGCACAGAGCCCGACGCGGGGCTCGAACTCACAGACCGTGAGATCATGACCTGAGCCGAAGTCGGACGCTTAACCGACCAAGCCACCCAGGCGCCCTTGTAAACATGATTTTTAATTGCTACATGAGTCCACCATCAAGGTGTGCCATAATTTACATGACCATTCTTCATTGTTCTATTGTTGGACGTTTAGGTTGTTTTGAACTTGTGTTATAAGGAGCAATATTCGAAAGCATGTCTTTATGTATAGTTCTTTGGTCACATTTAAGATTTTTTTCTTTATGATAGATTCCTAGAAGCAGTACCACTGAGTTAAAGCTTGTGAATATTAAGACTTTTGACACATTTTTTTTCTAATTTGGGAAAGCATAACTTTAAAAAGATAATTGAACATACAACATTTGGGTACATCATTCTATCTTTTGAGAATTTACATTATATCTTTATATTTTTAGATGGCATGAAATACATCATATAGGTAGCTTCAAATACACAAATATGTGAATTTTATTTTTCATAACATTGAACTCTTTTGTTCCTTCCCAAATCCTTCCCTTCCTTGCTGGGCTGCTGGGCAGCCAGTACTGAAGAGTGAGTTTTGTGGGGCCAGGATGGGAAGGGGTAGCCTACTTTAGGATGTACAAAGTAGGAAGCAACTATGGGGCTAGTTTAGACAAAGTTTTGGGGGGACAGATGGCAAGGCTGAGAGTCATTTTTCTGAAGACATATAGAGCAAGCCTGAGAGGCCTGACCTAGATTGGACAGTGCGAACCTAGTGCAGACCTGTGGGCCAAATGAGGAGTGTATCACAGCTGGGGGGCAATTGGAAAGGTGGGAGATTCGGGGCTGTCACAATGATTGGGAGGGTACTACTGGCATTTAATGGGCAGGGGAGAAAAATGCTAGAGATATTGCTTGGCTTGAGACTATTTCCTAAATTAATTTTCTAGCCCTTAATGTCAGTATCTCTCCCACTGACATACACTGGACTACTTTTGTGTTGATGCTTCCAGACTCCAAGGGCTACCCTGTATTTGTTCCGTTCACCATTAAGGACCATAGAAATGTAGAAACTCACATTCAGTGATTTAATTAACTGGATAACTTCAAAGTCCCTAAATGTGAACCATTTGAATGTTGGGTACCTTTTTAAAATGTATTCTCTAGGGTTGCCTGGGTGGCTCAGTTGGTTAAGTGTCAGACTTTGGCTCAGGTCATGATCTCACAGTTTGTGAGTTCAAGCCCTGCGTTGACAGCTTGGAGCCTGGAGCCTGCTTTGGATTCTGTGTCTCCCTCTCCCTCTACCCCTTGCCTGCTCATACTCTGTCTCCCTGTCTCTCTCTCTCTCTCTCAAAAATAAACATTTAAATAAATAAATAAATAAATAAATAAATAAAATGTACCCTCTAGTGATGATGGGTTTGGAATAAAAGGACAAATTTTATATTTATTCAAAAACCTATTATAAACCACAAACTTTATGTATTAGTCTCTTATGGCTACTGTAACAAATCACTACAAACTGAGTAGCTTAAAACAAAAATTCATTCTCTCACACTTCTAGAAGTCAGACATCTGAAATCAAGATGCCACCATTTAGAGAGGCTGTATTCCCTCAAAGGCTCTAAGGGATAATACATTCTTTGCCTCCTCCAGCTTTTGATGTCTGTAGGTATTCCTTGACTTGTATCGACTTTCCTCCAATCTCTGCCTTCAATAGCCTTCTCCTCTTCTATCTTATGTCCCTCTGTTTCACTCTTATAAGGACATTTGTCTTTGGATTTAGGGCCCAGCTGGCCAAGCCAAGATGATTCCTCATGTCAAGATGCTTAACTTAATTAAATATCTAAGACCTTTTATAAAATAAGGTAACACTCACAGACTCCAGGGATTATGACATGAGTATCTTTATTGGGGGACCACTATTTAGCCCACTACTACACTTTACTTCCAGAATCTTAAATTTTATAGCAATTGTATGATGGAGCATTGTATTTCTCGTTTACAAGTGAAGACACTGAAATTTAGAAAAAATGAGTATTTGACCAAAGGGTCCTGGCACTTGAAGAGCTAAGATTCATGCCGCAGCTCCCTCATGCTTGGATCCAGTGCTGATAGGATCTGCCTCATGCCTGGTGAGTTACATGGCTCTGTCTTCACTAATGGAAAAGTCAGTCTCAGACAACAGAGTTCACAGATGGCTACGTACACACCACTAGTCTTGACCTAAAGAAATAAAACTTTTTTGCTAAAAGAACATTTAGTCAAATACAAGAAAAATATAGTCAAGCCATTAGAGGTGCTCTTTCCACAATCAATTCTGAGTATGTATCAATGCAACCTAAATTTAGATATTGCAATGTTCCAAAAGTGCCTTTTTCCATTTTCTTATCCCCTGAAAAAAAAGATACATTTTTCTACCTCAGTCCAACTTATTCTCTCAACATTTGTTGAATACCTACCATAATTTATGATATAACCTCCCTTTAAATCTTTCTTGGGCATTTTTATTTTAGAGTAAGCATACATTTGAACTCACACACATATACAAAAAGGTATAAAGATAATTCTAGCATTCTCTATATCCTGGGTTATTTTTTAACATAATTTATTGAACATTAACTTTTTATTCTTTTTGCTTAAATTTAAGATATATTAAATAGCTTTAAGATTTTACATAACTGTGAGTGGTTATTTCTAAAAAATTTTTTTTAAATAAAGATTTTTTTTCACAATTCAAATTTAGGAGTGTTTTGAAACAGGGCCATGGAGTACACATTCAGTCAGGCCCATCAAAGCAATTGTAAAATAAAGAGAATATCCTACTGCTTTTCAAAAACAGGTCATTTTTCTACCAAGAGTGAGTTTTTCAACAGATACATATTAAGATATCTCATTATATACATAGTCAAAAAAGTTGATGGTTTAGAATCATAACACTTTTCAGGGAAAGGATAGATTTCCTGATAACCTTGTATGTTTAAGGAAATAATGTATTTAATGAACTTACACACAAATAACATCTGTTATTACTAATTGGGTAAATAATGTGGAAATAAAAAAAATTGAAATGACATTAATTTGGCTACACTGGAGAGCATCCACAAAAGAGACCCCTTAGAAGCTTTAAAATGTAAATAGTACCCATCAGGGGACGTAGCCTCACTTCACATAATAGGTTTTCAGATAAACAAGTAGGGGAAATTTGCACTAATTCTATAGGGGCATAATTAAAAATAATTAGAAAAAACCACATATTTTATGAAATAACTTCAAGAAAACATACAGAGATGGATTTTGCATTTTCAGAAAATGGTGAGCATGTTGCACAGTCCTGGGATCTGAAGTCCCCAATGATACAAGCTTCCTTCCCTGTGTACCTGCCAATTTTCTTTAAAAAAAAAAAAAAGAAGAAGAAGAAAAAGAAGGAAAGGAAATACACACACACACACACACACACACACACACACAGGACTCTCCAGGGAAGAAAAGGCATGTGTTTAATGACTCAGTCCTTGGCAACCATCAATAAGTATGCTAGTTACAGGCAACCAAAGAGTGTAATATGTATACTGCAAATCCAGGAAAATACTAGAGTGGATAGATAGATAGATAGATAGATGACAGATAGATGAACAGATTCCTTACTGTGAAATAAAAGAGTAAACAGAATGACAATCACTCTTGGCCTTTGCTACAATAACAAACAATAGCCAAATCTCAGTGCACCCACAAATATTTATTTTTCTTTCACATTACATGAAGGCTAAAGATTCACAGGGCTTGTGCTGAGTTTGTCTGGGTTCTACATGTCTTCTCGTTCTGGGACTCAGGTAATACTCATAGTAGAGAGCAGAAGCTAAGAGACAGAGCCAAATTACACAAGGACATTGTTCTGCTGGGACACAGCATACTCATCTGCCCACATTCCATTGGCCAAGCAAATCCGAAGTCAGTAGGGTGAGGAAATATGTTGTATTAAGAGGAAATATGGTGGGGAGCCTGGGTGGCTCAGTCAGTTAAGTGTCTGACTTAGGTCATGATCTCATCGCTCGTGGGTTCTAGGCTCCTGTCTGTCTCTGTGCTGACAGCTCAGAGCCTGGAACCTGCTTCAGATTCTGTGTCTGCCTCTCTCTCTGCCCCTCCCTCACTCATGTTCTCTTCCCCCCTTCTCTCTCTCTCAAAAACAAATAAACTTAAAAAAATTTTTTTAAAGGAAATATGGAAAAGTGGAGAGGAATAAACAATTGTGAACAAATAGTCTATCACACCTAAGATATAGAAAATAGCAAAATAATATGACCAAATATATTTATTTTAAAGAAATATTATTATTAAACATTTAGGCAATTCAAACAGGAAAGTGCTCTAGTCAGTGGTGGACCCAAGTTTTATGGGGTCCTAAACCTATGCATTTTTGATAGTCTTTAGAAAACTATGATCAAATACTACTAATACAAAATTAGGGGACTTAAGCTTAAGCTTAATTAACATCAAGGTAAATTCAATTTTGTCTTCAATTTATATAATGTAAAAAAACTTAATGTCATTCATCGGTAAAATTGTAACCAAGATACATATCCTCTACTTCAAAACTTGTATTAGCATAGTTCTTTTTTTAAGCTGAATTTTCTTTTCTTTTATTTTTTGTTTTTATTTATTTTTGAGAGAGAAAAACGAGCATGAGTGGGGGAGGGGAAGAGAGAGACAGAGACATAGAATCTGAAGCAGGCTTCAGGCTCTGAGCTGTCAGCACAGAAAAACTGAAAAATTTTAAACAATTTTATTAAGTTTTTATTTATTCGTTTATTTATCTCTATATCCAACATGAGGCTTGAATTTACGACCCCAGCATCAAGAATCAATGCTGTTCTGACTAAGCCAGCGAGGCGCCCCCAGCACAGTTCTTTAAAAATAAAATACCGTGGGGCGCCTGGGTGGCGCAGTCGGTTAAGCGTCCGACTTCAGCCAGGTCACGATCTCGCGGTCCATGAGTTCGAGCCCCGCGTCAGGCTCTGGGCTGATGGCTCAGAGCCTGGAGCCTGTTTCCGATTCTGTGTCTCCCTCTCTCTCTGCCCCTCCCCCGTTCATGCTCTGTCTCTCTCTGTCCCAAAAATAAATAAACGTTAAAAATAAAATACCGTAACTTTTAATAGGCAAATGATGTTTATTCATTTGGTCCTAAGAACACAATACAATAATCTTCTGTCCTCCTGACGCTACACAGGGCACAGACTAAAAGGAAGGTGGGAGTTCTCTAAAGGTCCTCATCTAAAGAAACCCATCTATTCACAGTTTTATTTATTCAAAGAATCCAAATTGGTTGCCATTGTTAAGTATATTATGACCATCTCATACTGCTGTTTTAATGCGTATGTTTCATTTTGGAAAAAAATTTAGGCCCCTACCCCAAGAGACAACTGATGTGTAGATGCAAGATTGTTACTGAGAATTAACACATATTTTTTTTTTATTTTTTTTAAATTTTTTTTTTCAACGTTTATTTATTTTTGGGACAGAGAGAGACAGAGCATGAACGGGGGAGGGGCAGAGAGAGAGGGAGACACAGAATCAGAAACAGGCTCCAGGCTCTGAGCCATCAGCCCAGAGCCTGACGCGGGGCTCGAACTCACGGACCGCGAGATCGTGACCTGGCTGAAGTCGGACGCTTAACCGACTGCGCCACCCAGGCGCCCCAACACATATTTTTACAGTAAACACAAAAAGCACATTATTTCTTATACATTTTCCACATCCTAGATATTGTTGAGGATAATAAGGGAAATCATAGATGGTATGGTTTTCAAGCCAGTGAGCTAAATAAAACTAAGCAATAAGAAGGGGGTAGTGTTAGAATATGTTGGAATGTATAGTAGTAGGCCCAGATCCAGTCAGTGTGGGTTAAGATCAGGAAGGTGGAGGCCAGAAAGATAAAGATTATCCTACTCTTTCTTTACTTGGTGTGGTAGGCAGGATAATGACTCCCTAAAAAACCTATTTCCTGTCCCCCCAAATCTGTGAACGTTACCTTACATAACAAGGGTACTTTGCAGCTATGATTAAGGTTACAGACCTTGAGATGGGGAAATTATCCTGAAATAGCCAGGTGGGCCCCATCTAATCACACGAATCCTTAAAAGCAGAGACCTTTTCCAAAGGTGGTCAGAGAAAAAGGTATGGTGACAAAAGAGTCAGTGAAACTTGTTATGAGAGAGACTCCACCTGCTATGCTAACCTCCAAAAGCAGACACAGCTCTGCTGACACATCTATGTTAATCTAGTGAGATCCTTACTGGACTTTTGACCTCCAGAACTGTAAAAATAAATTTGTGATGCTTTAATCCACTCAGCGTATGGCGATTTGTTACTGCAACAATAAAAATCTAATATATTTGGCAAAGGCGGGAAGCGAGCCACTTGATGACATATGCAGATGGTATCCTGATTCACCAGTGGGAATGCTCTAGGAAGATTCATTCCCTGAAGCTCAGCACCAGGTCCTGGTCTTTGACCCTCCCCCCAAGTTTCTAGGGCTCTCCCAGGTACCCACTGCCACTCTGCATGGCCCACCAGGGGAAATCCTAGTTTATCTCTTCCAGTTTCTTCAGTTTGTTTGTGAAGTGACATTTCAAGATTACTCTTAGTTTGATTTTTCTGCATGAGGTATAGTGGGAAAACACGCTTCAGCAACTGCATGGGTCACATTCTCCAATGTGATCAAGCTGTTTGCAGTGGATCAGGGAAATGATTTTGGAAGTACATTCATTTTCCACTGGTTCAGTGTTTGACAGTTTGGTTTGTTCACATTGCTGAAAAAGAGAGCATATAATGTTAAGTTCTGTGGTCTTTGAAATATGGATATATTTGAACTGTAAAACTGCATTCTGATTAAACCCACTTAAACATTGTTGCAAAAAACACAGGTCTGTATTTTTGTTCTCAGCTGGACATTCTGCTGTGCAAAACAATATCTGCCTAGCTCCAAAGGGGATACTCAGGAAGAAACCATAAGAAGAACCTCTAATTAAAAACAAAAGCAAAAAGTGAGTCATTTGGGAAAGTTAGAAAAAGATATAGAATATACGCAAAGGCAAGGGATGGACCGATTCCAAAACATCGTTTAAAATAGTTTGAATAGAAATGGTCATTGACTAGAGGTGAAAAACAGTCACACACAAGCTATTATGAATGATTTTCCTCGCACATAAAATAGGCTAGAAAGTGAAATCAAGCAGCAGTAAAGTCATGATAGGTAAGTGGACTACATCTACTGGGGAGGAACAGAAGTCCTCAGGTAAGAAGAAACTATGAAAGAATAAAGCCATTTGCCAAATAATGGACCAGAATGATGAGCTTTGTGTTAACTGATATTATAAAGTTATTATATAATATTTTAGGATACTTTAATGCATATTCTTTTTCAACATCAAAGGATTTAATGTTGAGAAGAATGTTTACCATCCTCACAGAGCTTAGTTTCTGGATTTCAACTGTGCATCACTGAGAAAACAGAATGTAATATTAATCAAGCATTACGTTGCCCAGAATATTGACTATTTATAATAGACACTTATTAAGAAGAACCACTAGTATACTGACACTATTTAAATAGTAGAGATTGGCAAAAAAGGAGGTTATTTGTGTTCGTAAACTAGAGATATTTATTCATGCCAACTTTATTTCCAATATAATCCAAGTAGAAGCACCAGGAGTATATTATGTATTTCCCCTTGAGAGATGGCTAAGTATAACAAGGAGCACTGGACTTGGTGCCAGGACACCTGGGTTCCAGTCCCCATTCCTCTGCTTCTGGCACTGACAATGCTGGGAGTCTCCCAGAGCCTATCCTTCACCTGAAAAACAGAGATAATGTTACCTATTTTTTGTCTGATTCACAAAAGAAGGTAACATGATATACCACAATATGAAAGTGCTTTGTAAATTTTAAAGGGTCATACATTAGGGTCCTCACATGATGCTTAAAAAAACATATGTAGTATATAAGTCATTGAAATACCATTTAGCACAAATATACATTGTAACAACTTCTGGTAGAATTTAATCAAAACTTAATCTAATGATAGTTTTATAAGCTGGTTCTTGTTCTTGTCATGAACTTTGGTTGTGTGCTTGCACTGACGTCCTTTGCACATGAGTATTCTATAAATAAATGTTGCACTCTCCATAGTTTTGCCTAGAGCTAGCCTTTTACCTTGTTTCCAAGTTCTCTTACAATTGGTGTTCACAGCCAAATTGTGTCTCCATTAACGTGCCAGAACAAATGTTAAATTCACTGATTTATTGACCAGCAAATATTAATCACTTATTATGTACATAGCACTATTCAAGGCATTATTCAGTAAACTCAATGAAATGAACAGTTTGATTTTTTTCCCCCTCTGCAAAACTGACTAGCTCTTTGTCTGAATTAATCAAATCAACCAGTAGGTTTTTGGCTTCCTGTAGACACAGCTTAAATGTCACTTTCTATCTTGAAGCTGCTATTTTGAGAATTGGTGATGTGTAGGTGGAAAACACTTTACTATTTAGAAATAGAGTACTATACAGTAAGGCTTATTAGGCAGTTATTTTCACTTTGTAGTTTTTGTTTCTTTTCACTTTTTATTACAGAAAATTTTAAACATGTACACAAGCATATGGGATAATATAAGGAATTCCCATATACCTAACCTAACTTCAACAATTAACAATTAATTCATGGTCAATATTGCTTCACCTGGACCCCTACCCAACAGTTCGTTATCCCATATTATTTTGGTGTGAATATCAGAGTTTATATAATTTAATTCTCAAGTGTTTCAATACGTATCTCTAAACATAAAGATATTGAGAAAATAACCACGGTAGCATAATCACACTCAAAATAAAATTAGCAGTAATTCCTTAATATCATCAAATATTCAGTGTGTGCTCAATATTCCAACTGTTCTGTAATGTCATTTTTTTTGAAGTTTGTTTCAATAAGTTTTCAAATAAATCCACCCATTGTGATTGGCTGTGTCTCTTAATTCAATTTATACTTCAGCTTTCTCTATTTTCCTCCTTGCAATTTATTTGTTAAATAAATTGAGTCATTTGTCCTGTGGTCTTTTCTACAGATTAGATTTTACTGAGTGTGTCCTATAATATAGTTCAATGTTTTTCAGTCTTATGTGTTTCCTGAATATAAGTATAGAACTGTGCTGTTCTCTATTTCCATGTGTAGCTTCTTTTTTAAAATGCACATTTTTCAGGGGCACCTGGGTGGCTCAATCGGTTGAGCTACCGACTTCAGCTCAGGTCATGACCTCATGGTTCTTGAGTTCCAGCCCCACATCAGTCTCTGTGTTGACAGCTCAGAGCCTGGAGCCTGCTTCAGATTCTGCACCTCCCTCTCTCTCTGCCCCTCCTCTCTCTCTCCCTCTCTCTCTCAAAAATAAATAAACATTAAAAAAAATAAACATTTTGCATAATAGTTTGATTTACAGAAAAATGTGAAGATTGAACAGAGTTAACACCCAGTTTCCCCTATTATTAATATCTTCTTTGTTGTTGTTTTTATTCCAGTATAGTTAACATACACTGTTATATTAGTTTTAAGTGTACAACATAGTGATTCAACAATTCCATAGGTTACTCAGTGCTCATCATGGTAAGTGCACTCTTTAATCCCCATCACCTATCTCACCCATCCCTCCTATCATTAATATCTTTTTTTTTAGTTTTTTTTTTTTTAAGTTTATTTATTTTGAGAGAGAGAGAGAGAGCAAGCGGGGTAGGGGGCAAAGAGAGAGGGGAGAGAGCGAATACCAAGCAGGCTCTGCAGGGTCAGCGCAGAGTCTGATGTGGGGCTCGAACCCACAAACCATGAGATCATGACCTGAACAGAAATCAAGAGTCGGACACTTAACCGACTGAGCCGCCCAGGCACCCCTCATTAATATCTTAAATTAAGATGATTCATTTGTTACAATTAATAAGCAAATATGGATACACCATTAATACACCACTAATATCCATACTTTATTTAGATGCTCTTAGTTCTTACCTGATGTTCTTTTTCTATTCCAGGATCTCATCCAGGATACTAGATTGCATTTAGTTGTCATTATCTCCTCAGACTCCTCTTGGCTATGACAATTTCTCAGAGTTTCCTTGTTTTTGATGACCTTTATAGTTTTGAGGAGTACTGGTGAGTTATTTTGCAGAATGTCCCCCATTTGGATTTGTTTGATGTCTTTCTCACGACTGATCTGAGATTAAGGGCTTTAGGGAGGAAGACCACAGAGGTAAAGTGTCATTTTCACCCTATCACATCAAAGGTACATACTATACAGATAATTTATCATTGTTGATATTAACCTTGATCACCCAATTGAGGTAGTATTTGTCAGGCTTTTCCAATATACAACTACTCTTTTTCTCCTCTTTCCATGCAGTCTCTTCTTTTCCCGCAGTATCCTTTGGAAGGATAGCTCTATGTGAAGCCCCTGTTCGTGAAGTAGGAAATTATGTTCCATCTCCTATAGGTGGAATAGTACATACATTATTCCGAATTCTTCTGCATGGGCAATTTTTTCTACTCCTTTATTATTTATTTATTTATTTATTTATACTGGTATGATTCATGGATATTTATTTTATACTTTGGATACAATCCTATACTACTTTATTTTGTTGCTCAAATTGCTCCACATTTGGCCATTAGGAGCTCTTTCAGTTGGCTCCTGTGTCCCTTTGTCATACCCCACCATTGTGAGTGTGTGTAAGTTGTTTTTTAAGTAATTTCCTATTTTCTGGCATGTAAGATACCCCAGGTTCATCTTGCATGTTCCCTGCTCTCATCCTAGAACAAGGATTTCTCTAAAGATCCCTGGTTTCTTTTATTAGAGAATGGTATTAGAAACCAAGATCTGGACACTAAGTTTAATAAAATATTTTTAATCATTCTTTTACCGACATTTTGTCTATTTCAAAAAAATTTAATTATTTTGTTATAGTTTGTGGTAAAATTTTTATTTTTTAAAGTTCCAATTTTCAAAAGTCGGTGGGTGTTGGTAGCATAGTGGTGAGCATAGCTGCCTTCCAATTTTCAAAAATCACTTTTAGGGTTTTTTATCTTTAAATTTTTATTATATATAGAGAGAGAATGAGCAGGGGAGAAGGGTAGAGGGAGAGAGAGAGAGAGAAAGAGAGAGGGAGAGAGGGAGAGAGAGAGAGAGACAGAGAGAGAGAATCTCAAGCAGGCTTCATGCTCAGTGTGAAGCCCAATGCGGGACTTGATCCCACAACCCTGGGATCATGACCTGAGCTGAAATCAAGGGTCAGATGCTTAACCAACTAAGCCACCTAGGTGATCCAAAAGTCACTTTTAGTCTAAAATTTCTGCCTATATTGAACAGTAAGTCTTTTTTTCAAGCAAGTAATTTACACATATATTTTGGTTTTTATATCTTACTATTAAATCTAGGGTATGAAAATTTGAATTTTTCTATATTTTGCCAATTCAGTTAGTTCAAGTATCTATTTGGTTAAGTGATGTTAAGTGTCTGTAATCTTTGACTCTTTTTTTTAATGAATTGACTAAATATTTTGATATGTATAATTATAAGGTAGCTAGAGAAAGTGGATAAAATGGCAAATGTCATAAAGAAAGATTATGTTAATTCTGTGGAAATCATACAACAAAAATTCATTAAGGTGAATCTGTTTACTGTGAACTTTCTGAATAGCTAGGTAAACTAGTCACTAAAATTTCCTCGTAACATTTGTGAAGTGTTTGTTAAGAAAATAAACAATAGAAACATTTTAATCTAATAATACAAAAATAAAACATCAAAAAAATTTTTGAGTATAGTTGAAACACAATGTTACATTAATTTCTGGTGTACGTCATGATCCAGCTTCTCTCTACATTATGATGTGCTCATCACAAGTGGAGCTACCATGTGTCACGATAAAACTTTTTCAAGAATTGTCATTTCTCTACAAGTATATTACTTATATTTTTTCATTTGTTGTATCTTCATAGAATTCATTTTTAAAAAATAGGTTTATGAAAGTTATCCATTAGGATTCCAAAGCCAGGCAAACCTAGCAAAACAGGTTACCAACTATCAGGCAAGTATATTTTTCTGTGTTGTTTCCTTCTCTGTAAAATCAGTTATTAAGATAAATTGGCTCATATTTGTATAGAACTTAATACATACACTACATGTATGTATAAAATAAATCCATATCTAGATGTATTGACATACATGTATAATGTATGCACACACAGAAAAATACCTAGAGCCCAGCCCTTCCAAATGTTCAGTGATAGCTGTGCTTTTCTTATCTTTAATAGTATTTTTTTCTACATACTCTAATATTACTTTTCCTTATTTTATTAATAGTTAATAACTTATACATTTTGAAAATTCAGACTGACCTCACCATTCAGTCCAAATTAGTGGAATTTGCTATAGTTAATATATTTTCTCTGAATCAATACTGTAATGGGAATGTTTTGATATATATTAATGAGTTTTTCTCCTTTGCGTTTCTTAATGTGTGACCTTTGCTCATTCTGCCCAAGGCATTAGGATTATATTATAGCCGGAATGCAAAAATAAAGAGAGTTTCAATATTCAGCTTTTAATATCCAAAGGAGAGGTTTTAAGTTTGCAGCAAAAAAATAATCCTGAAATTTGGTCTTTGTCAAAAGACTATACAATTTTCTATATTTTTTTAGCTCCATGTTGACTTTGTCTATGGAAGTTATAAAGTGACAGGGATAGACAGAATTCAAGATAAGACCTGAGGGAGGACCTTGTAACTTGGGGAATATCATAAAGAAGGAAAGGAGAGGTCAGGCTATCTCTTTTGGCTTAGGGGAGATTTGCAGCAAAGAGAAGAGAGTCAGGGATAGAAAGTAAGACCTAGGCAGAAGCCCTTCCAAAAGGGTAATGCCTTAAATATGTTGGGGAATCCTGAAGGCAGAAGGCCTTTGCTTTGCTCCCTCTGGTGAGCCTTGGGAGAAGAGGTGGTGTGGTGCCCAGCAATGGCATTTGGTGGGAAGAATCTGTCTACACCAAAAAGTCTGATCTGCTGACTTGCCTGGCCTGTGTGCAGTAAGCAAGGGATCCAGAAGTTTCTGTGTGTCCTGGTGAGGAAAGCAAAGATCTAGAAAAACCCAGTAGACTAACAAGATCCAGGGGCAAGGTCCAGTGATGGGTGCCTACACAATGACACACAAGGCAGATGGGTCTGTCAGCAACCAGCAGTTGCAATTTCCAGGGACCAGACCAGGCACTCAACTGCAGAGATCAGTGAGGGTCCACCGATTCAGAGGTCACTATCTGAATCCAAAACCCGTTTTCACCACTACTCTCCCCACCTCCACCCCCTCACATGACATCATGACAGTATCTTAGAGTTGAGTAAGGGGAGGAAGAGAAAATCTTATATAATTAGCATTTGCCTAAAAGAGACTGGCATGCCCAAAAGAGACTGATTAAACCACCAGAAACTCAGTTATAGTGACTCTGTAAATTTAAAACACACTATCTAGTAGGTGAGAAATAAAAAATCAGTTATGAGAAAAATAGTTATTAAGTTTGCAACCCCCTTAAAAATAGAAAAGCTTTTGCAATGATGAATGCCTTCCCTTCCCTGGCATCTATGAAGATCAAATGGGTCAGTTGATGGGAAGCAATGTTGGAAAGTGAGAGTACTCACTGCAGGCAATGATAATGGCAGCTGCACATACTGCCTTGAGCATGATGGAATTGGGACCATACAAGCAGCGGGTACATCTCAGCTGTGGGCCAGGAGGCAAGGGTATAGACAAGAAGCCAAGTTCAAGCCAATTACATGGTATCAGGGAAAAGAGACCAGAAATCAAGAGCTGCATGCAGATGTAGCTGAGAAGTTGTAGGAGGAGAGCCAAAAAGCAGCAAAGGACCAGGTCTGAGTACAACCTCCCTACATGGGGAGCAACGTGGAGACACATTCTTCAGGAATGACACAGGGCCTAGGGCTATCTGATATGTTCTTTTTTTTATGTTTTTTAAAACATTTATTCATTTTTTAAGAGACAGAGAGAGACAGAGCATGAGGCAGGGAGCGGCAGAGAGAGACGGAGACACAGAATCCGAAGCAGGCTCCAGGCTCTGAGCTGTCAACACAGAGCCCAACAGGCTCAAACTCACGAACCATGAACCACGAGATCATTGCCTGAGCTGAAGTTGGCCACTTAACCAACTGACCCACCCAGGCATCCCTATCTGATATGTTCCTTAATTAAACATATGGTGAAAAAGACTGAATATGTAATAGTAGATTCACTAAAGATCCTCAACAGAGTGTGGCTCCTAGTCCCACAGAAAGAGTCTTGAATTAAAATTAAGAATCATCTTGTTAGGGTAGAGAAATATGAGAAGGTTAAGTCATAAAACTAAGTGAAATCAGGATAATTAATTCATGGGAAATTTTCTCAAAGCTTCCATTTGAGGAAAGAAAGTCTTTACAAGAATAAGGGGAGAAAACAGATTCAGGGATTCTGATGAATCATATGTTATTTGGCTCGTATTTATGGCACCTATGGTGCCAGGTTCTTTGATAGGTAATTAAGAGGTCCTTGCTAACAATCCAGTAGGAACAGATAAGTCAATAGACCTTTAAAACAAATGCACAATAATGGGAGAGGTATGGGAGAACAGAGGAAGAACAGAGGGGAAAATGGCATTTTTGTAGTCTGAACTGTCCAGTGTGGTACCTAGTTGGTCAAGTCTCAGAGCATATTTATTGAGGGCCTACTATGTGCAAATTGTACTAGAGGATATAAGAGTGGATGTGGGATGCCAAAAGAGGCTTTCCAAAAGGGGATTGCCATGAGAAATCCAAATGGTGTCCTGGAGAAGCAATTGACTGTTTGGAGCTGGGGTTCTAAAATGATATCTGGACTGGAGATGCAAAGCAGCTTAATTCAAGATGCATAACTGTTAAAAAATAATGCTCATATTCTTCTCTTCAATAGAGCTGTGTAAATGATTTTTATTTTTCAAACTTCATACCATAAAAACAAAGTTTTGAAATATATTTGAAGTATGAATCGAGAATATTATTTCTAATATTGAATAAGTACTTGGCAATGTAAAAAGAAATCAGTTTGCTAATTTAAAATGTTGGGGGGTTTTGTATGGCAGGTTTTCTAACAAAATTATAAAATGTGCGTTTAACTTTATATATTGTTCTTTTTACTCTCACAATTGACATATTTTAATTTTTCTAATTTCTTATTATTGTTTAATTAGAGTCTAACTATAGTTTTTTAAAGTCACAGATCAAATTTTTATCATTTCTTGCAGAATTCCATTCCTTTGTGAGGTCATTTCTGCTTCAAATTTTTTAATTTTCACTGAGATACAATTGACATATAAAACATTGTGTAAATTTAAGGTGTATATGATATCATTTCTTTAATGTGTACCTTTATCCAAACACACATGCGTACTAAAATTTGACAGTGTTTTGTCGTCAGTAAATTTGGAAAATACTAGCCTGGTGCACCCATGTTGGTGTGGCTGGGGCCTAATTTATAGCTGTGCAGTAACTTGTGACTTAAACCCAGCCAACTGCTAGACACTTAAAATGTCTTTGATTTGGGAATGTTAATCATTGTCCTTCTCTCAACAGAACTAGTTGCGTTCAAGAGAGGGCCCCAAGCGTTGAGCCCCAACTGACCATGATGCCCGATACAATCCCTGTCTTTGGCTAAGGCTGGCTCTACTTGACTGTGAAACTAGTATCTGTTAGGTCAAGGTCTTACTAAAATACTGCTCAACATGCTCAGTCTTCACTGTGGGTTTTTACTATATGAAAATGGAATAGTTGGAGCTAGACAGAGAACTTCCATATGTAAAAAGACAATTGTCTCTCCATGCATGAGTTTGTTTTATCATAATGTTACAAAACTTCCAAGGAAATTGTGGCATAAATTATGTATTTGAAATATGCTTACCAGATAAAATCCACCCAATGTTCCTGTCTACCACAGGCATTCATTGCTTGGCCAAGTCCCAGAGAGTGAAAACTCTCTATCAAGGCCCGTGTGTTTGTCACTTGTGAAAGGTGAGTCTGGGAAACTATTAATATGGAAGTGGTATGAAATTGGTATGGAAATGCTATTTGGAGTTTCTATTTTAATTCCAGATGCCAGAGAAAATTTCAAATTGTTAACCATTGTATAATTGGCAAGCCTTAGCGTTTAGATCCACCAGCCATATTCATATGACTCTCTAAACACCAGAAGAAAGTCCCAAAAGAAAGAGAAGTGGAGGATAATGGCATATTGAAAGTGTGGCTGGGCACCTGGGTGGCTCAGTCGGTTAAGCGTCTGACTCTTGATTTTGGCTCTGGTCATGATCTCACGGTTGTGGGATTAAGCCCCACTTCGGGCTCTGCAGTGACAGCACAGAGCCTGCTTGGGATTCTCTCTCCCTCTCTAAACAAACAAACAAACAAACTTACAAAAAATGTGTGGCCTACTTATCAGAAAACAGATATTTTGCTTTTACTTTCTTACATTAGCTGGGGACAACTGATTCTTTCCTGACTTCAAATCATTTATTAAAAATTCAGTATTAAAAACAGATATAGAAACCTATCAAAATACATTTATGGAAGCAATAATAAAACAACATTTGCAAAGCTGTAGTCATATAGATATACATTCAACATCACCCAGCATTTATTGGGCTTTTCTTGGGAATGTACTAGATACTGAGGAAAAATATGTAAATAAAATAGAAGACATGGCCTATATGTGTCAACACTGTTTCTACAGTTAAAACAATTGTTTGATTTAAATCTGACTCTTCCGATGCATTTAATCATTTATTTGCATTTATTTGCGTGTGACCAGTTAATATGAAATGGAACTTTGAAATCACCCATTTGATTCAATGTAGACTGACAGACTGTTTAAAAATTTTTTAATGTTTATTTATTGGGGGGGGGGAGGGGCAGAGACAGAGGGAGACACAGAAACGGAAGCAGGTTCCAGGCTCTGAGCCGTTAGCATAGAACTCGACACCGGGGTCAAATCTACAAACTATGAGATCATGACCTGAGCCAAAGTCGGACACTTAACCGACTGAGCCACCCAGGCGCCCTGACAGACTGTTTAAATAATGTTCTCTAATGAAAGTTTTTAGCTTGAATTACCCAGTGTGGTATGTAGTTGATCAAATATCTCATTCATACATATTTACTGAGGGTCTACCGTGTGGTAGTTTGTATTAGAGGATACAGAGGAATGTAATCACTGTCCCCATCTTGGAGAACTTATACTCCAGCAAGAAATAATAGTATCCTTCAGGCAGGGCGTGATAAGGACCAATGATACAAGAGGGAGTGAATGTCATGGAAGTTCAGAAGAAGGAAAGGTTTCCATGGGTTTGAGGGTCTAGAGAGAATTCTGAGAGAAAAAGTTCAGGCTTTAGACTTAAGATTCTCATTATTTAATGAAAGATAATTCTATAGTGACAAAAAAAGTTATCTTTTACATCAACCCTCAAACATGTTTGTGCTGTGAAGCTATATTATGAGATTGGGTATGTCATGTTGTTTATTTTTTAATATTTTAGTCCCTAAATTCTTTCAGTTACCAGTTAAAGCCCAACAACAGCAACAACAACGAGACCAAAATTAGTTGCATGACTTTGTATCTCCAGATAATGTCGTTATATAAATTCATAGTTATAAAAATGAGTGGTACTAAGAAAACAAAAAACCCTATAATCAAATAAGAAATTTTATAACTCTTAATGATATTACTACTTAAATATGAGGGGGAGGAATGTGACAAGATTGTCTTACAAAAAACATTAACATATTGTCCATCAGGTTTTCTTCAAATTCATAAGACCTCATTTTTCACTTATTTATTATGAGTCAGAGCTACTAATCTTCATACAACAAAATAACCACACTTTTCAATTTTCAAACGTTTTCTTTTTCTGACCTAGGAAGACCCAAGTGGATCAGAATTTCTCCTGCTCTAGTTAAGCGTTAATTTTTGGCCAAAGATTCAGTCATAAAGGCTGAATTTGGGGGAGGTTTAGCGAAGGTTAAAAAAAAAAAAAAAGAAGCTATATAAAGGAAATGATAGTGTAATTTTAAGAAGAATATTTATAGCTGTGGGTACTAATTTATTCTTTTAAACTGGCTCTGTATTTTGAATTGGTCTAAAATAGACCAACCCTACTAAATTTACATTGGATGAGTGTTCAGCTGTTATGTATGTGCAGAGGTGGTATAGCATGGTGGTTAAATGCCCAGACTCCAGAGTCTGACTTGTCTGAGTTCAAATCCCAAACCTACCTCATCCTCTCCACATTTCCCTGGGCAAGTTGCCTAAATAAACTCTCTATCTTTTTCTTTACTGTAAAACAGGAATAATAACGGTGCCTATCCCCGAAATAAATCGGTACGTGGAAAGCAATTAAAACTGTGCCTAGCAAAGAGCAAGCACGAAGCGTTAGCCATTAATATTATTCTGTTTTCATGTAGTGATAACTGCAGGTGTGTTGTTTCTTTACTTTTCTGTCTACAACATCTTTTCTTTCCTCTCTCCTTCCTCCCTCCCTCTCATCTCCTAGACTATCTATCTTTCATTTTATGGCCATTTTCCATTGCTGTGCACATGTCTTCACAAAGGTGCCCAATAACTGTTGAAAGAATGAACCAAACTCCTATTTATTTTTTAAATCCCCTCAAAACCAATCCTGGCCCTCTAACCCTGTTCTGTAGTGGACAGGGTGCTTTCTTCCTTGCTCCCATGAGCCTTTATGTATACCCAGTCACTACAGTTAGCACTGGAGGTTAGGGTGATCTGTATATGACTCTTCCTCTTTTTCTTCAGGTTTGTTCAAATTCACGAGATCTTGTTTCTTAGGAATTACTGTGAACCGATATCTCTGAACTTCTTGAGGGTAGTGGCTCTCACCTTCATCCTCTAAGGTTTGGCACACTGTAGGCCTGGCTAATGATTGATTGAATGAGTACATGGACAAATGAATGGACTCATCCCACCTCCTCAGCAGGGGCTGGACATTCTCCTTCCACTAGTCACCATCCAGGAATGTAAGCACATGGGCCCATGGGTCCTCTGTTGAATGGCCTGACCCTGGGAAAGGTTGGCAGAAACCAATAGCAAAGAGCTCTGCCTGCTGTTGTCTAACCACAGAAATGAATGCTATAGCTAAAATTGTAGTCTAACACCTTCATTTTTCAAATGAAGAAACTAAACCTTAAAAAAGGTTCAATTAGCCAAGATCTCTTAGCATATTAGAGAAACAACTGGGAATGTGATTTAGGTTTCCTGGCTTGTTGCCTGTACATATCCAAGTGCAGAGAAAGTTTTCATTTAAGGTTTGCATATTCCATTGAAAGCTTAGTAGTAACAAGTGGAAGGAGGAGGGAGATAGGATAAATAAAAAATGTCCTTGGAATGCCTGGGTGGCTCAGTCAGCTAAGCATCCGACTCTTGCTTTTGGCTAAGGTCATGATCTCACAGTCTTGAGACTGAGCCTTGAGCCTCAAATTGGGCTTCACATTGACAGTGTGGAACCTGCTTGGGATTCTCTCTCTCTCTCTCTCTCTCTCTCTCTCTCTCAAAAACAAATAAACAGGGGCACCTGGGTGGCTTAGTCAGTTGAGCAAGTGACTCTTGATTTTTGTCTCAGGTCATGATCTCATAGTTTGTGAGTCTGAGCCCTGCATTGGGCTCCCCACTTACAGCAAGGAGCCTGCTTGGGATTCTCTGTCTCCTTCTCTCTCTGTCCCTCCCCTGCTTGTGTTCACAAATGCCCTCCCTCTCTCTCAAAATAAACTTTAAAATAAATAAACTTTTTAAAAAAAAGAAATGTCCTTGTTTTTCTTGTTCATTATTTTTTTAAGTTTATTTATTTATTTTGAGAGAGTCTGTGAGCAGGGGACGGGCAGAGAAAGGTGGGGAGAGAGGGAATCCCAAGCAAGCTCCACGCTGTAGTGCAGAGCCTGACACAGGGCTCGAACTCACAAACTGTGAGATCATGACCTAAGCTGAAACCAGGAGTCCGACACTTAACTGACTGAGCCACCCAGGCACTCCCTTATTTATTAGTCTTAGCAAAAGCCTTGCTGGCTACAATATCCTCCCACATGTTCTAACTATTAATGATCAAAGCCATAGATAGCAACTACAAATAAATGTTATGGTAGCTACAGTATGTTATATTTCAGGATCTAAGAACATGTACTACTCTCAACTCCCAGAATCTTTTCCTGTTTTTGGTAACCATGCCTTGATTTACCTCTGGAGATCTATGTCTTTCCAACTCCCTGCCTTCTTCGTCATAATTTCAATGAAGATGTTCAGAATGTCCCAGTCAAGGTGTGGCCTTGTGAACTCTCATTCTGGGAATCTGGATCCTGAGCAGAATGCTGCTGAGACAGGGTGTAGATTCATTCCAGTGAGCTTCTTCCCGCAGACATTGTCCACTGATCCTTTTTACCTAATCCCTACAACTGCTCTAGGTCTGCCGTTCCTGGGGCTGCTCAGCAGCTTTCCTTTTGATTCTGTGAGCTAACCTGTATTCTTCCAACAAATTTCTTCTCTGTTTAATTAGGCAGAGTTTGGGGCGCCTGGGTGGCGCAGTCGGTTAAGCGTCCGACTTCAGCCAGGTCACGATCTCGCGGTCCGTGAGTTCGAGCCCCGCGTCAGGCTCTGGGCTGATGGCTCAGAGCCTGGAGCCTGTTTCTGATTCTGTGTCGCCCTCTCTCTGCCTCTCCCCCGTTCATGCTCTGTCTCTCTCTGTCCCAAAAATAAATAAACGTTGAAAAAAAAATTAAAAAAAAAAAATTAGGCAGAGTTTGTTTTCATTGCTTGCAATCAAATTCTGGTACTGGTTGGACTTCAACTTGCAAGTTCCACTTTAGCTATGGTTTGTGAGTACAAACCAAACTGGCAGAAAAAAGAAATAACTAGTAAAATGTATGTGTGTTCATGTGCGAGAGAGAAATCTACTAAGCATATAATTGCTTAAGAAAAAATAGATTTTGTGCTACAATATATTCAAAGCAAAACAAGCCAACCATATTTTTACCATGGAATTTGTATACGTCTTAAGATGGTCTGGAATTAAATTATTCAATTTAGGTTCTTTGCTACCTGACCTGACATATATTTCCCTTACAACTTAATATTTAAATTAAACTCATTTATTTATGTAGGTAATAGTAAAACAAACAAATCAAGTTCATAAATTAGAGAAAATAGTATGTATAGTTTAATTTATTCGTATTTATTACACTAAGCTATAAATACATACATTTTATAAATAATAGACATGAAAAATTCTGTGTAAATTCAATGTTAATGATTTCACTATGAACTGTAGCTATTCTTTAATTTTAAATTGCACTTAATAGGTTAAACTAGAAAGCACATTAAACATGTTCATTTTAAGAAGTATTTATGAAAACTCCTTAAGAATTAAATTATAAGAACAACCATCTATGTTCTCTCTGAAAAATAATTATTTTTTGGAAGAATATGACACAAAGGTCTTGAATAAATAATATTCGGGGTTTTTTTCCATCTCTCCTTTACATTATGAGGTTTTTAAACATGTTATCTATTTAACTCTTTCTCAGGTGAATGTGTTTTGCAGGCTGAATGTTCCACCAAGCACTGGAAATAATTCCAAAGGGGTATTTATAGTAGTAGCAAAAAAGTACCTAAAAAATTTATGAAGAGGTCTTTACAGTTTCCATAATGCACATTTTTATAGTACATGTACACACATTTGAAGGAATTTTCTAATAGCTAATGTGTCAGTCTCTATGGTTGGCATACTCTTCAATTTTTAAAAAAATGCATACAGAAGCAACACTAATTTTTATTTCTTCCTCAATACAGGAGCTTAATGCATAATATTTACAACTAAGAAGCAGAAAGATAAAAGAGACACAAAGCCGATCCCACCTGCCTTGCTTTATCTGGGGTTACTTTCCATTGCCTTTCACACCCTGACCTGTGTAGAACGAGGCTCAAGCACTGGTCTTCAGCACAGGTTGACACCGAGGTAATGTGTGCATTGTCATTTAGCACGTGTTCTCTGATAACACTTAAAATAATGGTCTTTCATGAATTGGCAAAATCCATAAGAAGACAGTCCTGGTTTCCTCAGATTCTGGGTATTTTGATTTGTGAAAACTGCTAGGACTATGAGTGTGTGTGTGTGTGTGTGTTCTCTTTAGTTACCTATTTGGTATGGCTTTTCTGTGCCAGTTTTCAACAGAAGGGGGGACTTTAAAAAAAACCAAAAATTACTTTTGTATTGTTTGTGAGATAGGAATTTTTACATTAAAATTTTTTTAAGTTTATTTACTTTTGACACAGAGAGAGGGAGAGAGCCAGAGCATGAGTGGGGGAGGGGCAAAAAGAGGGAGACAGAATCCGAAGCAGGTTCCAGACTCCAAGCGGTCGGCACAGAACCTTACAAGGAGCTTGAACTCATGAACCACGAGATGATGACCTGAGCCCAAGTCAGATGCTTAACCAACTGAGCTACTCAGGTGCCCCAGGAATTTTTACATTTAAATGGAAAGTACATTTTAAGATTCAGAAAAACATACATCAAAGTCTTATTTTATGATTACGCTAGGAGGAGAATGTTTCTGGGGAGGGAGGAACAATAGCCTGGAAGGGAGAAACAGAAAGGAGATTTTTATTTTTAACTCAAGATTTTTATTTAACTGTACTGTTTGGATTTTTAGAACAATCATACACTACCTTTTATAATTAAAATTAAATTTTAAATGTTTGAAAAATATTGTTACTATATACTACAATAAAGCCTTGTAAAAACTGGAAAATGTATGTTTTTCATTTGTTCTTATAGCTTTTAAAGTTTGACACAAAGTAGTTTAAGTTTTTTCATTTGAATATAGTTGACACACAATGTTACATCAGTTTCAGGTGTTGATTTTTAATTTTGATTGAGCTTTTACAATCCTTTGTATAGATAAGTAATATAGTAGTATTAATAATGATAATGGTGACAGCAATAGCTTCAAGGGCTTGTGCTAAGTGTTTCCTATACATTGTCTATTTCATTCTTACAAAACCCTACCAGTAGAGGCAGAGCTAGGTTCAATGGGACTTGAAGTTGATAGGGTTTGGGGAAGGATGGATCTTTAAGAAAATAATACAAAATTACCATGGCCCTTTACAAGGTTCTGGAAAGGGATCTGTGCAGCTTTAGCTAAGCTTCATAGGCTTTCTAATAAATCCATCTTGACTCGTCAATCACATACTAGTTTCATTATACATACAAGAAACTGAAGCCTAGAGAGATATCTCACCTAAAGTTATATACCTAGGGAATGGACAACCAAGCTAATTGCAATATTTTATTATTTTAATACAATTCTCTGTATCTCAGTAGTCTATGATCTAAAGTATTTCCAGTGGAAAGTTGGAAAGAGTATTCAACTCCTGCCCAGCTCTCATTACTACAGATCTCTGCTTCCCTTAATGACTTACCCAGTAAGAAAAGTAGAGGAGAAAGAGGGAACACTGAAGGAAAGCAGGAAAGAGTAGGGAATGGAACAGGAGTGACCAGAAGTTGTGCCATTGAGAGAAGGAAGGAGAAAACAAGCAATGTCCAAATTCATGAGCACGTGCTTTAATGGCTGTCTATAGGCTACCATGGGCTTGCTGAAAAAGGCAGGGGGAGGCCTGAGTCAAGGGTTCTGAAGGTCTGAAGCAACAAAGGTGTTCTTGCTTGAGATACACTCATGATGACGTACAGGGGTAAGACAGAATGGGAAATGGCCATGTTAGCTAATGGCATTAATATTATCAGGCTAAAGGTTAGAAAAATCAAAAGGAGCCCCGAGTAGCATTGTTTGAGGACTTGGAGCAGAAAAGAGTTGAAATAGCTGATATAGAGCTTAATCTCCACGAGAAGCAGGAAGATTCGCACTTGGAGGAGATCAAGAGATCTCCAAAATGAGGGAAGGAAGGTATATTGAATGATTTCCGATCTAATTTGAAGAGTTCCCTATTTTCAGTCCAACACTAAGGGTGATCCTTTAGGACTAGCGATTCCAAGGCAGACTTGAAAGAGCTACCAAGGGAGTCTGTGCCCTCTAATTGCTAGTCACCCTTAGATCTTTCACAAGGTCTTGCATGCAATGTGCCTTTAATATAATAAGTACTCAGTAAAAGAGTTTGAACGAATCAATCAATAAGTGAAGCTCACCAGAAAGTATAACCTTGAGCTGCCAAAAAAGTAAACTTCCTTAGGACCCTTCAAACCTTTCCTCCCCTCTAGTCTCCTATTTCCACCTCCCTTTAGCAAATCCCTTCCTTCTAGGAAGTCACTGCACATGAATGGAATCCCTAAGTAAACTCATAGTCATGGTTTTTCTCTCTAGGTCTATGAAGATGCATAAATAACTCCATAGGAGTGGAAAGACCAAAGGCAGAGAGATCTTCTGAAATAACCTGATTTATAGGTATGTATGAATACAGAGCTATTATTTACTTATAATTCTCTGTATATTCCCAGGGAATTTGTGTTACTGTAAAGTTCTTGGTCATCATCCTAAACCAGGTACTTGATATTTCCTGACAATCCTACTAGATCTTTCATATTTGCCACAAGCTCTTTCTCATTCCCACAGCAATCACCAAGTCTCATCAGTGCTACCTCTCCAATCTATTTGATTCCATACATTCCCAGGGTTCATCTGGAGTTCTGACCACTATCCCTTCCCTATCGATTACAGCACTAAATTCCTAATGAATTTGCCTACCTTTCCTACTGTTCCTCTTCTTTCTCCATTCCAGTAATCATCTTGGACTTCTCTTGACTTCTAAAACATGCCACATGCTCTTCCTTCACAATTTTCTACATGTGCTCCTATTCCCTGAAACACTTTTTCTCTCTACTCTCCATTTAGACAGCATCTACTTATGCTACAAATTCCCAACTAAATCTCTTTTTTAGCAAAGCATTCCCAGACGTGTATGCCTAGTTCAGTTCCCTTCCTGTATGTTCTATCATAATAGTCAACTTGCTTTATGGCGTTTATTTGTTGAATGTATCTTCTCTGCTAGTCTGTAAATTCCTTGAGGTCAGGGACAGTGTGGTCTCTTTCATTCCTGTGCTCTGAGCTCCCGAGTTCCACCCCAGGAATTCACAGTCCTCCAAGGTCTCTATTTTTCTTTCTGCTTTTCCTTGCCAAAGCCCATGAAATCTTTATCTAGTCTGGGAAAAGTTGAGAAACCTTCTCTTCTTACACAGCCTGCTTTCTTTCAGATATGTTGTCTTTGCCAAGGCCAAACCTTTTGAAACTCAAAAGCAAAGAATTGATCTTTGTGTTCTCTGTATTCTGCTGTTTCATCCCTCTGCCAAGATAATAGCAGATGGAATGGCAGACAAGTATGGGGTACAGGAATATCTATGTGGGGGTTGGGGTAGCAACCAAAGGTTATCTCAACTGTCAGTCACCTCACATTCGCAGCGAGCACCTTACCCAAGAATGACATCTATCCTCCATGACTTCTGGATCCAGTGCCACACTGCTTAGATTGTCTCTCCATGACCAAGGATCCTATTCTCCTGGAAGCTAGAAATTTTACTTGCTGACAGCCATCAGCTTTCAACTTTCTCTGGGAGTTTCCCTCAGGCGTAGTCAGCCTCCTTTCCTAGAGTGGAGTCCCTTCCTACAGCCATCTCGTATCCAGTATAAAGGTGGGCCTCTTTCCCTAACCCAATCCCAGGAGTTGGCTGAAGTCTTGTTGTGACTATATATATTACAGGCTACCTTCTTGGGCCCATCATGCCTCTTTCTCTTCCCCTGGAAGTGTCAGTCCCAAGAGCAGTCCAGTAAATTTTGTGCACAGAGATGTCTATCTCAGGGGCTCCTTCCTAGGAGACTTGTCCTATAGCAGCCACCTTTAGATCCATTTGCCTATGATTGTGTGTATATATATATATATATATATATATATATATATATAATTTCACCTATCTATCTGCCAATTCTAGAAATCTAAAGAATATGGGGGGAATTTCAGGTCATTTAGAGTCTTCCCTCTTTTTTAAATGTATGTATAAGAAAATTTAGTACATTCTCATATATATACATTGATTGTGTATATATAAGTCACATAGAAAAACAGTTATAGTTTATTTCTGTTTACTTTAAATTTCAGATACAGTCAATGGGGTATTGTTGCAAGGAGAGAGAAAAGATAGGAGAAACAAAAATTCTGCACATTTATCTCTTTCTAGATTGCATTGGAAAGGATTTTATATGTGTGTGTATATATATAGAGAGAGAGAGAGAGAGAAAGAGAGAACTTGTAGAATTAAAAATAAGAAAGAAATGTAAATGAAAGTTGCTGGTAATTTTTTAAATACGAATTATAAAATTTTATAAACTTCTCTATAAGCCAAAATAACTCAAGTCATCTTGAAGAGTAGAGCTGATGTTTGTTATGCAGATTATAAAATACCATTTGCCAAGACTTTTAGTGTTAATTGCCTCTCACTGAAAAACTGAAGAAAATCAAGTTGAAGAGAAGGTAAGATTTAAAAAGACAACATTCATTGTGTTTTTCATGCAAAGGAATGATAATATTACTTTTTCCTGAGAGTTGAAAGATCTTAGAAGTCTCATAGTGTCGAGTCCTGGCCAGTGCAAAAATACCTTCTGTGAATTGTTTTATTTTTGCTTAGAACACATAAATATTTTTCTAATATTAATTTATATTTTCTTGTTTTGAAGTTTAATTAATAATCTTGGCTAAATATCAACTTGAGGCCCTGTGCACTACATTGCTTTTTATCATTCTTTGATTGTCTTAATATCGGTGCATTTACGTATCTTTTGTTTAATTTTACCCATGGGAACTATTACATTTAGTTAGCAATGAGTGTCTAAAGGACATACATTGATTTGCTTTGGTTTGCTCTCACACTTACACTACACTTACCCCATGTTCATGAGAATCCAGAAGGTTTTCCCTCTTTGCTGAGCAACTACAAAACAGAGGTGGACAGTGTCAGAGTAATACTGACAGTGTCAGTAGAATAACTCTCTTGAGCATTGCCTCATTATGAGTGGATTATGTTACCAAGAAGACACCTGTAATTTGTTTTCCTGTATGTGAGTGTATGTGTATGAGGAACAAGAGCGAGAATGTCCCCCTTGCTGAATAGTTTATTATTATTCTTGCCTCTTTATGAACAGTAGAGCAATTCCATTCAGAACACAGAAATTAAAACAAAGTAATAATAGCCACTCCTTATAAGTGTTTCCTATGGTCTAGGCACCATGCGGAGTGTTTTACATATATTTGGCCCATTTAAGCCTCATAACCCTCTGAGGTAGGTATTTAAAACCTACACTTTATAAATAAAAACCTGAGGCTCAGAGAGGTTTAAGTAATTTGCCTAAATTAACATAGCTGGAAAGTTACCGTAAGTCATATCTGATTTTTTTAAAACCATTTTTCCAACACTCAAAGATTTTCACTTCAGGTCTTGACCGACTTCTCCAGAAACAGCCTCTTTGCCTTTACCTCTCCCTCTAGGATTAAGTAACTCAATTCCATAGCTGCTCCTCCCCTGCACATGAAAATGTCCCGTGCTCCTTCCCTCTGCCAGCTACCTTTGCTTCACCCAACCATCTCTCACTACTCAGCGTTTTATCTGTTCGTTATCTCCTAGACCTTGCTAACTGGATGACTAGCTGCCAAATAAAATCACAGGAGGAAAAGATAAAGCATCTCATCTTTCTCTCTTAAGCCTTCCCTCTCTTCGACTTCCTTGTTGGTGAGTGTTCAAGTTCTCCAGTTTCCACAGGGCTAAAAATAGCCCACTGTGTGTGGCAGTACGTGCCATTTCCTGGGGCATGAAGGCTCCAGTAAAGACAACTAGTGCAGTGAGTGCGGGGTCACCCTATCCTTCGTCCCTGCACCCGCTGCCGGGGGCCTCAGACTTCCGCCGGAATTTGCTCATAGTCACTCTTACACAGATCAGATCAAAAGGAACTGGTGTGTTTCCTCTCTCAGATGAGAGTGGTATAACTTAGCATGGCTTCAAGGACATAATATGAGTACACTTGTTGAGGTACAAATATAATTCAAGCCTGTCAACCATACCATTGTTCCAACTAAGCAGAGAGGCTTGATGAGAAGTAAATGTTAATTGTACTGCTAATGTATAACGAAACATAATTAAACTCATTGCACATTGTTGGAGGAAAATCTTTCCTGGTACATACATAGTATTTGGGGGGCCATTTTTAAAAGGGGCTTACATTAAAAAAGACTCCCTGCCAGGACAAAAATAGAAACGAAATGATAAAGAGAAAAATATATATAAATCCGTACTCTCCTCAGCAATCTGTTATGAAATAACGTTTTTCCACAAAAAAATAGCTTTATCATTTTTTATTAAGTAACAATCCCGTGAACTTCTAAAAATTAATCTGATATTAGAGAAGAAAGTAAAAATTACACAAAATCCCCCGCACTGAGAAAAACAAGTTTTGTGACAATCCTTTCTGCATACACATTTAGGCCTAAATCCCTCAGTTCATTTCCCTAGCCACAGGGATTCAGAAGTGCAGCCAGTTGGGGCCAACAAGATGTGAGAAGAAACTGGCTGAAAGGTTTTATTTCCTCACTCTTAAGAATAGGTCATGGGGAAAAAAAAATGGCTCTTTTTATCCTGGCCATTGTCAAGTATAGGTGTCACTTCTAGAAAAACTGTTGCTATAGCTTTCTTGATACCAGCTTCAGAAGGAAACCAATTCAATGTTTATTTATTTTTGAGAGAGAGAGATAGAGAGAGTGCAGGGAAGGGGCAGAGAAAGGGAAACACAGAATCTGAAGCAGGCTCCAGGCTCTGAGATGTCGGCACAGAGCCCAGCTCGGGGGGCTTGATATCAGGAACCGAGAGACCATGACCTGAGCTGAAGTCAGACGCCCAACTGATTGAACCACCAGGCACCCCAGGAGGAAGCCATTTCAAAAAAAAAAAATGAGCAAAGATGAGAGAATCACAGAAAAATGATTTGGATATAGACACTGAGTTAAGCCATTCTTAATGACCACCCTGCCTCTGGACTTCTAGGCATGTGAGCCCATAAATTCCCTTCTTGTTAAAGCCTGTATGACTTGGATTTCTTGGTACTTCAAGTGGAATGCCTCTTAACTAACACAGGTATTTTTTGCCCCAAGAAAAAGCTTAATATTTATATAGAGTCAATCATGCATTTTCTTAATAATCTGGTTAGTAATTTAATAATAGTAAGTACTTACTAATAGCAAAACGATATTGCTTTTCACAATATCCCCAACATATAGGTTATACACATTATCTCGCAAACTTTATCTCTTAAACATTTTATTATTTTATTTTTTACCTTTTAAAATTAGTGGAATGCTTTTATACATCATATGAGGTAATGGTCCAATATTAATCTTTTCAAATGAATAACTAATTGGGGCGCCTGGGTGGCGCAGTCGGTTAAGCGTCCGACTTCAGCCAGGTCACGATCTCGCGGTCCGTGAGTTCGAGCCCCGCGTCAGGCTCTGGGCTGATGGCTCAGAGCCTGGAGCCTGTTTCCGATTCTGTGTCTCCCTCTCTCTCTGCCCCTCCCCCGTTCATGCTCTGTCTCTCTCTGTCCCAAAAATAAAAAAAATTAAAAAAAATTAAAAAAAAAATGAATAACTAATTAAGCAATTTCTAATATGAAAATAAAATGTACTAATTTACTAAACCATTCTCTCCCTTTTGAAGTGCAATATTACCATTCTCCTATATTGAGTTCCCATGTATTCTGCAATTTTTGATTTGGTCTACTAATCTATTAGTCTATCCGATCTATCTGTATGCTAATACCTCGCCATTTTGATTATGCTAACTTTATAACATTTTAATATCTGGAAAGGAATCTCATCATTATTTTTCATATTCATATATTTCTTAGCTTCCCTTGGACACTTATTCTTGCACATAAAATGTAAGATATTTCAATTTTTTAAAAACATAGAGATATAAATTACAATTCATTAAATATATATAACAACATGGGCAGAAGTGACAAATTTGTGAAATTAATCCTCCCTTGTAAGAATGGGGTATATGTTTCCATGTGTTCAGCTGTTGATGTAGTTCTTCAGTAAGATTTTCTGGTTCTCTTCCTATAGACCCTGAACTTTTCTTATTAAATTTATTTCAAAATATTTAAAGTTTTTATATTATTGTCTGTGGATTATTTCTTACATTTCTAATTCTGATTATTTCTAGTATAGAGCCATACCATTACCTTTAAAATAAGTATGATATATAAGCATGTTACCAAATTCCCTTATAACAGTTTCAAACTTGAATCTTTAAGTCTTTTGGTTAATGTCTAGAATGATATTTGCTCTTGGTTTTGCATAAGTAGTATTTATCACGTTAGGTAGTTTCCTTTTATTCCTAGTTTGATTGAAATTTTAATAGAAATGGCTGGTGAATTTAACCAAATGCCTTTTCAGCATCTATTAATATCATTTTAATACATTAAAATAATGATGTAATAAATTATGTTATTGAAAAAGTTCCTGCCACAAAACCATCTTTGCATCTTGGCAATGAATTATACTTGGCCACTACTGACACCTACTACACTTTATTTGCTAATATTTTTATTAATAATTTTGTATTTAGGGGTGGGTGCCTGGGTGGCTCAGTCAGTGAAGCATCCAACTCTTGATCTCAGCTCAGGTCATGATCTCACGGTTTGTGAGTTTGAGCTGCACGTTGAGCTCTGCACTGACAGTGAATAGAACAGAGCCTGCTTAGGGTTCTGTCTCTCCCTCTCTTTGCCCCTCCCCTGCTGCTGCACATGCACAGGCTCTCTCGCTTTCTCTCTCAAAAATAAATAAATAAACTGGAAAAAAATTTTTAAGGTGCCTGGGTGGCTCAGTTAGTTGAGTATCCAACTCTTGATTTCAGCTCAGGTCATGATCTCAGGGTTTGTGAGTTCAAGCCCCATATCAGGCTCTGCATTGGCTACTCTGAGCCTGCTTGGGATTCTCTCTCTCTCTGCCCCTCCCACACTCACACTCTCTCTCAAGATAAATAAATTAAATTAAAAAAAAATTAAAAACAAATCTTGCCCAAAGTGGCTTTGTGACTCCTCATTCATATGAAGCAAAAGTTCCTGAAGACTCTTTTTTTTATATTTTATTTATTTTTTTTTTGAGAGAGAGAGAGAGAGAGAAAGAGAGAGAATGAGTGGGGGAGGGGCAGAGAGAGATGGGGACAGAGGATCTGAAGGGGTCTCTGCACTGACAGGCTGAGAGCAGCAAGCCCGATTCTGGCTTGAACTCAAAAATTGCGAGATCACCACCTGAGCCAACTTCAGACACTCAACTGACTGAGCCACCCAGGTGCCCCAGTTCCTGAAAACTCTTGAAAGAAGAGGTTGTTCATGTTCTCAAAACCCCTGTGCCTCTGTGAAAAGTTTTAGGAATGGACAACCTTCCCACACTATTGACTTACCAATCTTGAACAATGCCATAGCTATACCACTCTCCTCTCCCATCCTCATGGTCATTAACTTGTGACATCACATTATCTCACAATCTTATTTTCTTTGTTTATCCTCAGCATCTTGAGAATACACACCATCCACATTGATGATTCACCAAATCCCCATCTTGCAATTCCTTAATATTTTTTCCATCTACAATGCTCATCTCCTTATTCCTCAACACCCACTTCCATAGCTACATAAAAACTATCATTATAACAGCTTACATTTACAGAACACTTTTTGCCAAGCACAATTCTAAAAGCTTTATGTATATTAACTCATTCGGTCCTCACAAAAATCCTTCAGTGTAGCTTAAAATGTCCTCTGAGCAGACTGAGGCACAGAAAAAAAATGTGACTAACTTGCCTAGTGCCATATAGGTAGCAAGGGGCAGAGTTGTTATCTAAACCCAGGTAACCTCCTCTTAACCACTATTACATTATTCTCCTGTCTCTATAAGCATAATTTCCTGTCTTTTAACTATTTCTGCACCAATAGTCCTGCTAAACCTTTTCTTTAACCACATTAAACATACAGTTTCTTGTAGAATCTTTTGCCCTATCAGATTCTCTGGACTTTACTTTCTTCCTATTTGGATTTAACAATACTGTAAATCACTATACTTTTGCAAGCCTTAATTATTTTGAAATATTCTCTTTGTACTAAAACTTATTTTCCAAGCCTTACTGTGGGCATAATTATTTGATTTTTCTGTTCCTTCTCTCAGGCTGGCCATCACAGCTATATAAAATGATACACTAGTGTTGACTGACTCTACTATAACCCTATGACCCAGCTGACACCTGCCTACCACTGCTCTTTGGTTCTTTTCCTTCTATCTACTTGGCTGTCTTTCCCATTCTGAATAGTAATAGTCCCCCCAACTGCTCAATAATTTTATTGCCCACAGTCTTGCTATTCACCTTCTCAGCAGATGACTTAATTTCTAATATCACAAGAATGCTGTGTCCATCATGAATAAACTCCTTTAACTTCTCCTTTTCTGCCTCCAAATTTTTCTGTATTTTTGTCCCTCTCTAAACTTTTCAACATTTGTGAGAGGAAGAGGTGGTCCAATTTCTCTCCAGACCCCCTAACTTACCATCTTGAATCCATTTTCTTCTGTCTCCTTTAAATTGCATGCCCATTAAGTACTGAATTTCAGATTTGTGTTTTGGTCAGAATCATCTACGCTATACTGCAATAACAAAAATCCCAAAATCAAATGGATTAATAAAAAAAATGTGTTCATTTATTCCTTCCACCAAAACTATTGTGGATATAGGCAACTCTCCAGTGCAATTGACTTTGATATGGTGACTCATGAATTCAGGTAGCTATGATCATGTGGTTCCCCACATCAACATGAGGTCCCAGTGGTTCCCATGGCAGGGGAAGTGAGAAACTAAAAAATAACACAGGTGTTTTTCACCATCTCAGCTCACAAGTAACACATCGAACTTTTGCTCACAACGTATTCATCTGCACTACTCATATGACCTTGCCTAACAGCAAGGTAGCTGGAAATGGAGCTTTCAAAGAGATTTGAAACAGATTTGAGGACCATGTGGAATTGTTTCTTCCATGTTTGTATCAGTCATCTCTCTCATTTTGCTGAATCTTTTGCCTCTATCACAAATCGTGCCAAGTGTAAACCATCTTGAAAAATGCCCACCCACCATTTCATCTACATACCTTCCCTGATATATTCCCCACATTCCAGCCACACTGTACTGGTTGATGTTACCCACAGGTCTCATGCCACAAGCCTTATTTTCTCTACTCATGAGATTCCAGCTTCCATGTAGATAGATGCTCCTTTCTGGGATACATCTATATTCCTTGCCTCTGCAGCATTCCTGCTCATTCCATAAGTCCTATAGACAGAAAGAAGGTCTTGTATCTGCAATTTATAAACCTATATATCATATAGGTTTATATACCTATATATATCATATAGGTTTATATACCTATATATATCATATAGGTTTATATACCTATATATATATATATATATATACCTATATATATATCATAGTATAATTATTATTTGTATGATTTCTTGACTTTCCATATAAACAATGAGATCACTGAAGGAATAATTGTATTTTATTGACTCACATATTCAGCACCTTACATAGTAGTGCCTGGCACATAGAAGACTTTCAGCAAATGTTTAGAGCATAAATGGCTGAATAAATCCATGAATAGTAAAATTTCTGAATACCAATAGTGGAGAGTGTATGTTGCAATTTTTGAAGTATTATTTATGTCAGGGTTATGTCTCATTTTTTAAAAAGAGAATACAATAAATATTTATTTTAAAAATCAGTTGGTAGCAGGGGTGCCTGGGTGGCTCAGTTGGTTAACCATCTGACTTCAGCTCAGGTCATGATCTCGCAGCCTGTGGGTTTGAACCTCGTGTTGGGCTCTGTGCTGACAGCTCAGAGCCTGGAGCCTACTTCGGATTCTGTGTCTCCCTCTCTCTCTGCCCCTCCCCTACTCATGCTCTGTGTCTCTCTGTCTCTCAAAAATAAATAAATGTTAAAAAAATGTTTTTAATTATTGGTAGCATAAGTAGTGTGAGATAAGGAATTACTGATAGCATTATATTATTTATGCAACGTTAAATAAACATAGCATGACACAAAATACATACTAACCCAATCATCCATTTAAAGGAGTTAAAGTATGTCTCAATATTTATGATACAATGCCTTGCAATAAAGGCTGGGGGTGCTCTGGCATGTCCTCCATGACTGGTGATAATGTTTATAATATCAAGAATATATATGTGAAATTTGCTTATATGTGAATTTTGCTTATATATGTTATAAATGAACATGAAGTGAAAATATTAATGTTGGAAAAGAATTGACTAATTGATAATAATAAAGCTAAACAAATGTTTAAGGAAGATCTTAAATATGCTGAGGAAGCTTATAATTGTAGGTTAGAATCCTTTAAACTTATATTTGACATAGGCATGAAGGCTTGGGCTATAGATAAAGCTGAAATATTAGCATATAATTTCAACCGTTAATTTTGGGCATTTCTATGATGCTTATTCACTTAATTATGGCATTCCACCATTTGTCTTGAAGTGTAGGATAAAAATTATTATCCTCTGAATCTTTCTTATGTTCTAAAATAGAAGCACGTAGATAAGAGGATCTTGGCCAAAACAGTGTTTTATTTGTTCACTTATCATAAACCATACCATATAGAATTTAGCCAATGTGGACCATGCTTTTGTTAGAAAATGCTTTTTGAAAACTAGGATCACTTCATATGTTAAGTCCATCACTAATCCTCAAAATGGAAACTATTATTAAGTTTGAGATATACATATATATGTTATATATTTATATATATATAACATATATAATATATGTATATATATGTATATGCTGGTCCATACTCTAAGACTGGCTGGAGATAGTTGAGGAGGAAAAAGGCAGGAGACAGTCAGGAGGGGTAGCTATGCATGCAAACATTTAGCAAGAGTTTTCCCTAAAATGGGAATCAGAAACTGGAAGGAGTCAAGGTAAGCCTGGTTGAACACAGGTGCAGAGCAAACCCAGAAGCTGGAGCCAAGGATCAAAGGCAAGTTGAGCCCTAACAGTTATTGAAAAGAAAAAGTAAATAAAAAGGAGCAAGCAAGAGGATGCTAAGTAACCAAGGTGGTGAAATAAAAATATACCAAGAGAGAGAATCAAGGAGAGGGCAGAGTAATTAGCTAGAAATGAATTAATGTCAGAAGGAATGTTCAAAGAGCAAGAGGGTCTGTTGAGAATTCTGCTAGGCATTGCCTTCTGCTTCTACTTTTGTTTATTCTTAATCTCCCCAGCCCAGGGCTTTTGATCCCAGGCCTTGAAGGCACCAAGAATGACTTCTGACATTTCAACTCCTACAAACATTTTCTTTCTCTCCAAGAGAAAGAGCAAAGGTCTTAACATTTCAAAATTCAAAGGTAAAAGCATGCAATTGAGAATTTTTTTTAACACCGAGGAATTCTTTAAAATTCATAAAAGTCTTATTTTGTCTATATGTTATTTCATATTTCACCTTGCAAGAGGACTATATATATGTTCCTCTTTTTGTATTTATGTATTTATATACAAATTATATATTTATTTATTTTATATATATTATATATATTATTTTATATATTTTTTCTTCTTTTATATATATACTTTCCCCCCCCAAAGACAGTAGCCAAATACTTGTCAATCATCTGTATGCTCTATTCCATCTCACTGATTTATTCATCTCCTTCTAAATTGGAACAAATGGAGAGTATTCAAGTCAACTTTTTGTTATTTTGTTTTCTTATGAAAGATTATGAAGAAAAAAACTTGTTTGACTCGTTGCTGTCAGATGAGCTTCACTAAATTCAAGAGTCACTCAGTCCTGCTCCCATTTCCTTTTTGTTTTTCTTTTCTTCTTCCTTTCCACCCTTCCTCCTTCCCTTCCTTCCATTATGTTAAAGAAATAAAGAAACGGGGAACATCTAGTCATTACATCTTAAAGCCTAAGAGAGGCCTAATGCAACGAGAAGCCATTGAAGGTTTTTGAAAAGTGGTAAAGTTTCTTGTTTTGTTTTATTTTTTTTTTAATTTTTTTTTTCAACGTTTATTTATTTTTGGGACAGAGAGAGACAGAGCATGAACGGGGGAGGGGCAGAGAGAGAGGGAGACACAGAATCGGAAACAGGCTCCAGGCTCTGAGCCATCAGCCCAGTGCCTGATGCGGGGCTCGAACTCCCGGACCGCGAGATCGTGACCTGGTTGAAGTCGGACGCTTAACCGACTGCGCTACCCAGGTGCCCCTGTTTTGTTTTATTTTTGATGGACTCTAGCTGCATAGAATTAGATTGACATAATCCTTGCTTCATGAGATAGTTTCATCATTGGTCTATGTAAGGCCTATTTTGCTTTATTCATACTAATTTATTTATAATAATATTATTATGTTATTAATGGTACTAATTCCTAAGAAAACTCATTACCCTGCCAATTTAAAAATATATAATTATGGTGCATTAAGAAAAAGACATATAAATCTACACAACTAATGGTCATATCTTGCAGTTACTGTCACCTTGGCAATATTAAATTTCAGATTCATTTCCAGGAGGAAACTGGGGCCAAGAGTTCTTTCTTGATGAGATAAACTTCATGGAACATTCCCTCTTTAGATAACAAGGAAAGCACATCCCGGGTGATATCTGTGAATGCCTGGAGATAAGTGGGCATTATCTTTTCTCTTGTGTGAGACTCACAAATCGAACTCACAATAATAACTACCTTCATTGGGCAGCTACTCTGTAGCCAGCACTGACATAGGCCCTTGATTAAATATTCACAATAAGATCCTGACAATTAGGTACCTATTATATAGGCATTTTTATCAGCATGGTTTAAATGCAAACAGAGGCTCAGAAAGGTTTAAAAATTTAGCGAAGGTAGCAACACTAGTGAACGGTGGAATCCTAAGTTAAACCTGGCTCTGGCTGTAAAATTGCGATTCTCACTTTAGGCAAGTTACACATTTACTCTGAGCTTCAATTTCTTCAACTGTTAAGAAAAATAGAGATAACTTGTTCTAATCTAACACAGATCCTGGTACACAATTTCAGGTTGTCTGGGGATGAAATCTTTGAAGAGAGCATAAAGATGACAAAGACACTGAACCGTTCCCCTCTTCTAGGACTAGGGAGAAGAGTATATTCCAACCAATTTCCTCCCTAAGGAAGAACTACTTTTATAAGAAACATTAAGAGGTAGTAGTTAGAAGCACGAAGTCTCCATTTCCTCCTCAGTAAGGTGGGAAGGGTAATATCTGGCTTATAGGATTGTTGTAAAGGGTAAATAAGATGATACAAAGGAATTATCAGAGTTTGCAAATAGTAATCATTCAAAACATATTATATCAATATCATCATCATCATCATCATCATCATCATCAAAAAGCTATATACCAATCTTGAATTATAATTTCCAGAGGCAGTAATGCTGCTAACAGATTGAAAAATATAAAACTCCTAACTAATTGTAAGTTACTCTTAAAAACCGTGGTTTTCATATCCCTAATTTCTTGAAGAATTTTGCTTTGTAGGATCCACCTTTCTAAGTAAAGACCACGCCAGATGGAAACTGGTTCTCAAAGAACTGTGCCCAAGATGCTTCATTCTGAAAACATGATTGGCCAGTTTTGGGGGCTTCAGCACATGTTTGAAGGACTAGGGATCTGTGGAGGCTGAGCATGGCACCCGAAGATATGATACTTGGCTCCCATTCTCACTCTTAACCATCATCAAACTGGTTATATTCACAGAGAGCCCAAGGGCCAACACCTTTGATCTGTGCATAATTTTGGCCATAGAGACATTTCATCTAATGAAGACTTTTTTTATGAAAGGAAATTAAATGGAAATAATAGGCAAATGATTTGGTTGTAATGTATCAGAAATCAGTTTAGGCTTTGTTTTTATAATATAGACTAGGTGAATACACCCAAAATAGAAATGTAAAATACTGTATGAAATATATTTCTAATCTTTCCAGTGCTATGGACCTCCATATGTAAATCAGATACTTGCTGAATCAAACAACATATTATTCATAATTATATGATCATGGCATGAAAATCTAGACATATTGCACATGCACAGCTAATAGAATTTCATGGCTTTAATGGATAAGCAAAAGTGAAATATTTTACTATCTCCATCAAACATTCAAAAGATCATACTCCTACTGAGATTATTTATTATGATGATGATGCTTTTTATAAAGATCAAGTATGAGTAACCCCCTCCAAAAAAAAAAAAAAACTTAAGCTGTTTCTAAGGGCATAACATTTAGAAACAACATATGGTTCCTGTAGTCAAGAATAGGTTCCTTAAATTAGCCAAAGACATTCACAGAGAAATGAGTTGGAGGAAATAGGATCATGGGCAAGAGGGAAAAAATTGTCATCTCTCATCCTTCTGCTCTTCATCTTCCTTGCCTGGCTGAATGTGGTTTTGGTTTGATACCCAATTTTAGATGTAAAAATAAAACAGGTGTTGTTAGCCTCATAAAGAAAGATCTTTTAATGCACTTACCTTTTGTTTAATGACTATAATAAATGTTATTAAAGTAAAAAAGTGCACCAGATCATAAAATGTAAAAATTACATTTATCATTTAATAAGCATACATTGGACGCCTTCTCTGTGCCCAGGGCTAGGCCCTAAGGGGCAGCACCTATTCTCTTCACTATTAAAATCTAGTCGCAGCCTTGTTTTATTTTGCCAGCACTGTATTTCCATTTGGGAGCCAACATTTAAAAGTAATAGATTTCATATTGTAAAAAAATAAAAATAAAAATAAAAAATAAATAAAATAAAATCTAGTGGCAGGCGCGAAGACAGACCTAACCTGGCACCTTTTACTCTTGCATTCTCTAATCTTTTCAGGATACAGAGAATCGTATTACGTACCTGCTGAAAAATCCTTCAGTGGTTTCCCATGTCAGTAGAATAAAATCCAGACCGATTACTTTTTTTTATACAGTCCTGCATCATCATGCCTCTTCCTCTTAAATTTCAGCTCTTGCCGGTATCACTCACTAGCCTTCTTTCAGCCTCTAATTTTGCCTTGCTTCTTCCCATCTCACGGCTTTACACATGTCTGGAACATTCACACACACACACACACACACACACCCTAGCTAGCTCCTTCTCATTCTTCAGATTTCAACTTAAATATTACCTCCTGGAAAGACTTTCCCTGAAACTCAAATGTAACTCAAATCACTTCACATGCTTTCCTTTATTCCTATTATTTCCTTCATTGCACTTCCTGTGATTTGTAATCATTATCATTTACTTGTTTATTTTTATATATGTTTCCTTTATTATACACACATTTTTTAAGACTTTATTTTTAGAGCAGTTTTAAGTTCACAGAAAAATTGAGAGGGAGGTGTAGAGATTTCCCGTAAGCCCCCGACCCCACACATGCACGTCCTCTACCATTACCAACATCCCCCAACAGAGTGGTACATTTTTACAATTGATGAACCTACATTGACACATCATACTCACCCAAAGTCCATAGTTTACATTAGGGTTCACTCCTGGTGTTGTATATACTCATTCATTTATCATGGTATTCTTCTCCCACTAGATTATATATTCCACAAGGGCAAACACCTAAAGCAGTGTAATTCCTGGTCTGTCATATCGTGTTCAATAAATTTTGTTTAAAAATGACTACTGAACAAATGACTAATTTGTTAAGGAAATAATTGCAGGGTAACATTTACATGAGCATATGACAATTTAGTACAAATTTTAGATATATATTCCAAGAAAGGCTTGATCAGAGTGGAATGGAATCTTTCAGTAGAAATGAGATAATTTAGCTTGGTAGGTTGTATGTTTCCAGGAGGATTCTCTTCACTGAGTTCAATGAAATGAAAGGAAAGAGAAAGATCCTTTGTGACTACTATTTTGCTCCTTCTGAATGTACAAAGTATAGAGGTGGTCTTGGCTCTGTGCAAGAAGCTTCAGGTAAGCAGGGCTTATTTTATGAGAAAGGAATTAAAATTTTCCTTAAGTGACTCAAATAGTATAGCTGACTGGAACCTAGAACTCAGACCTCCTTCTAGTTCCTTCCTGCCCCTCTCCCACCTCGAAACCTGAGACTAGAAAATCATAGACAATTCACACATTTATGTATGGCTTTTCTCATACTTATCATCTCAACCTAAAATGATTTTCAGGTATTTGTAACAGGGTGTCTTATATATAACCAGGAATAAGGGGATGAGGTTTTTGCTTCTATACTGTTCATGTTTGAAAAACAAGCAAACAATCAGAACTATATTCATTTCCATCAGTAAGATGACCTGCTTTAAAATCTTGGTGTCATTGGAGAAAATTGAATATGTTAACTTCAGACCAAATTCTGCACTATAAATCCTTTCTTTAGCATGCTAGTAAGAGTTTTAGAAGTTGAGGCCTCTGTGCACCTGTCTTCAAGTTCTTACATTTCAACTAAACCATTATTTTACAGATCTAACACACTTAAAAACCATACACAGTCACACATTGCTTGTCCTACACACTAACTAAATTCTTTTGTTTGCATGGTTAGGAATTTCCCGATAATGACATTTAACTCTAATTCTGGAAGTAAGTAGGTAAAAAAAACAAAAACAAAAACAAAGAGTTGAGTTAACTAAGTCACTTGCCTCACACAACATTGAATTTGGTCACATGAAAAGTTCTTTTGCATAAATTTCTTGGTAACTTGGCACTTAGTTATTTACAAACTAATGTAGCTACCCTCCAATTTTAAAGGAATTGTAGGCATGAATTTATTTTTTTCTTTTTGGAGAACTCGATAAAATGGGTTGCTTTACTATTTATTTAAATGTCACTTATAGCAATGGTTAGAAATTCCAATAACAACTCTCTCAAAAGATTTGAAGTTTGACATTCATCTTTGTAGAAGTTGATTCATTCTGTTTTTAACTAGTTTACATGTAAGGAATTTGGGGCTCATTCACTTCACAAACCTAATAATTATCTAGGCATAACACTTCTCTGTATGTATCACATGATAGATGGGAAAAGAAATTATTCACTTAACAAATATGTATTAAGAATCTACTATGTGATAACTATTGTGGCAGGTGGGTAAAGGTCAGAATCAACTAAGAAGGGAAAATAGACATGAAAACATCATTTCAATGCAGAGCTAGCTACAAGGGAAGATTGTACAAGGTATGGGAGTAACACAATCCTCCAGTTAAGGGAAGTCAGGAAGGTTTTCTAGAGAAGACATTTAAGCTGGGGTTCAAAGTAAAAATAAGAATTTTGCTGGTAGATTAGGGTTGGAGGGTGGTTAGGAAGAGAATGGAAACATTGGACAATCCATGCAGAAAAATGTATAGGGGCATGAAACAATATAATGTACAAACAAAGCTTGGATGAAGCAACAAGTTTGAGAGGTAGAGTAGTTAGGCAACAGCTATTAGGTGATTTTTAAGTTCCAGGTACCCTGCTTGGTTTGGGGGAATCCAGAAGTGAATAAGACAGATCCCTAAGACAGACCCCTAGAGAGATTACAGGCTAAGCCCAGAAGATAGATATTAAACAAATTATTTCAAGTGTTATGTTCTTCAGAGAAGAAATGTAGGATGCTAAGAGAGAACACTACTCAGTCTGAAAGGATAATAATTTTGAAATACCAACAGACGTTTTTCTCTCCTTCATGTTTGCCCATTCTTGCCTTCTTCCATAAATGCCTCTTTTTCCTTTCTCCATTCCCAAAGCCAATTCAGGTAGCTAGTCTTATTGCCTAATAACCCTCAACAATAAGGAGAAAATAAATAACCTCTGTGGCTTTTCCCAGCTTTGCAATCATTGGTATAATAATTAAAACCATGGAAGTAGATGATTGACCTAAAGAGGGCAAAGGGTATAAAGTGAATAAAGGGTAGTATCAAGCATAGAGCTATGAGAAGCACACAAAGGAATACATGAAAGAGTTAACAGAGAAATAAGAGTGAAAACAGAGAATAAGAGGAAGAGTAGGTAAGTTAGATGGAGAGGTAGACAAGCCTCAGCTCAATATATGTAAATAATATAATATTTGGTTCTCCTTTCATGGTTCCATAGTCAAAATGGCTCTCCCTTAAAAGTTCCTTAGTCACTCCTCTATTACCCAAACTAGCTTATTCCTTTTGCCACTCCTCTAGGTACATTTCAGAAACTCCTCTTATTCCCTCCTTGTTCCACATCCATGCCTTGAAGCAGCCTTTCTCTTACCCCCACTCAAGTGGCTACTGTAATTTACTCAACAAACTTCACCCATGAACAAAAGAGAGTCACTGAAAGAAAGGCCTATTTTCTCACACTCTTTTTTTCCTATTAAACATTTTTGTTAGTTTTACTGAAGTACAGTTTATATAAATAATATTAATCAAATTTAAGTGTGTACATTAATGAATTTGGACAATTGGATACAGTAGTATGAACACAACACAATCATGATATGGTTTCCATGATTTCCATCACCATGAAAAGTTACCACATGCTCCCCTTGCAGTTAATTCCTGACCCTCACCCCTGGAAAATGTTGATCACTTTGCTGACACTATAGTGTTGTCTTTTCTAGAATTTCGTTATGATAGAATAATATAATATAATATGTAGCATCTTACGTGTGACTTGTCTTACTATAATGCTTTATAGAATCCTCAACATTGTTGTGTGTGTCAGAACTTTGTTCATCTTTATGGTTAGTAGTAGTCCATAACATGGATATCCCACAATCTATTCATTCATAGTTTGACAGTATTTTGATTATTTCCAGTTTGAGGCTATTATGAATAAAGTTTCTATAAATATTCCTGTACAAGTTTTATAAAGATATGTGTTCATTTCTCTTGGGCAGATCTCTAGAAGTGAAACTGCTTAGTCATATGAATGTTTAATAAAAGTAGTACAAGTAGGTATCCTCGCCTTGTTCACAAACTTAGGGGGAAAGCATGTAGTTTTTCACCATGAAGTATTATGGTAGCCACAGGTGTTTTTGTAGTCACTTTTATCAGATTAAGAAAGTTTCCTTTAATTCCTAATTTTCTGGAAGTTTTCATAACGACTGGCTGTTTAATTTTGTCAAATGCTTTTGTCTTCATCTATTAAGATGATCATACCATTTTTCTTTTTTGTTTCTTAATATGGTGAATTACATTTATTAATTTTCTTTTTATCTTTAGGTTTATTTATTTATTTTGAGAGGGAGAGAGAGAGCACAAGCTGGGGAGGGACAGAGAGAATGAGAGGCAGAATCCCAAACAGGCTCCGTGCTGTCAGCACACAGCCCAATGTGGGGCTCGAATTCACAAACCATGGGAGCATGACCTGAGCCGAGATCAAGAGTCAGATATTTAACCGACTGCACCACCGAGACACCACACATTGATTGATTTTCTAATGTGGAACCATCCTTGCATTCCCAAGAAAGGCTACACTTGGTCCTGATGCATTGTATTATTTTTTTCTCTGTATTTGATTTGCTAGTATTATGATGATGATTTTGCATCTATGTTCTTGGGAGATATGGGTCTGTATTTTTCCACCTTGTTATGTCTTTGTCACATTTTATTACTAGGGTAATGCTAGCCTTATAAAACCAGTTGGGAAGCATTCCCTCCTCTCCTTTTTTTTTTTTTTGGAAGAATTTGTATAAAATTTGTATTATTTCACTGAAAATACTTGATGTAATTTGCCAGTGAAATCATCTGGGCCTGGAGTCTTCTTTATGTACAGATTTTTAACGATAAGTTCATTTTCTTTGATAAACACTAGCTATTCCAGTTACTTATTTCTTCTTGAGTAAACTTTGATAATTTACTTTCAAGGAATTTGTTCATTTCATTTAAGCTAATTTATTTTCATAAATACTTATTAGGGGCACCTGGGTGGCTCAGTCAGTTAAGCATAAATACTCATTATACCTTTAATATATGACCTACACCGATGTCTGTTTTCATATATCTGATATTGTTAGTGTGTCTTTTCTTTTTTCTTTTTAACCAGCATAGATACAGGTTAATCAATTTTAGTCACTTTTCTAAGAATCAATTTTTTGGTTTCATTGATTTTTAAAATTATTTTTCTCTTTTCTATTTTATTGCTTTATACTATTTATTATTTCCTTTCTTCTACTTGCTTTGGGTTCAATTGCTCTTCTCTTGCTAGTTTCTTAAGGTAAATGCTTAGATCATTGATTTAAGAATTTTCCTCATTTCTGGTGTGAACATTTAATGCCGTAAATTTATAAATTTTGTAAATAAAATTCTACCTTTGCTGTGTCCCACAAATTTTGATATGTTGCGTAGTCACTTCCATTCAGTACAAAATATTTACTAAATCCATTTGTGACTTCCTCTTTAGTATTTACAAGTATGTTGTATAACTTCCAAGTATTTGAGAATTTTACAGATACCTTTCTGTTATCAGTTTTTTAGCTTAAATCCATTGTTGTTAGAGACCATATTTTGCATTATTTCAATTCTTTTAAATTTACTAAGGTTTGAGGTACCTGGGTGGCTCAATCGGTTAAAGGTCCAACTTCAGCTCAGGTTGAAGCCCCTGAGTTCAAGCCCCACCTAGGGCTCTGTGCTGACAGCTCAGAGCCTGGAGCCTGCTTCAGACTCTGTGTCTCCCTCTCTGTCTGTCTTTCCCCCACTCATGCTCTGTCTCAAAAAATGAATATACATTAAAAATAAATAAACTAACTAACTAACTAAGGTTTATTTTGTAGCCTAAAATATGCTCTATCTTGGTGGATGTTCTATGTGCACTTGAAAAGAATGTGTTCTGCTGTTTTTAGGTGGAGCATTCCATAAACGTCAATTAAAACAAGTTGGTTATTAGTGTTGTCCAGGTCTTCTATATTCTCAATAATTCACTCTCAATTTTCCCATCAATCACTAAGAAAAAAGTGTTGAAATATCTAAGTATAGCTGTATTTTTTTGTCTATTTCTCTTTTCAGTTCTACTACTTTTTGATTTATGCATTTTGAAACTATCATTAGGTACATATACATTACATCATGTCTTTGTAGTTAACTGCCTCCTTATTATGTAATGTTTCTTTTTCTTACTATGAATTCTTTGTTTCATATTAAAGTAGTGAATTCAGCTTTCTTTTGATTTTTTTCCTAGTACATGTTCTTCCATTCTTTTGCCTTTTTTCATCCTACTTTTAACCTACCTATGTTTTAACATTTAAAGTGACTTTTTGTAAATGGCATTTAGTTAGGTCTTGCTTTTAATCTAATCAGACAATCTCTGTCTTTCAACTTGGATGGTTAGTTAGATCTGCATTTTTCAGTAAGATAGCAACTAGCCACATATGCCTTTGGACAACTTGAAATATGGCTGGTCTGAATTGAGATGTATTGTAAGTGTAAAATACCCATAAAATTTTAATAAACAGAATGTAAAATATCCCATTAATAATTTTTATGATGACTATATGTCAAAATAACAATATTTTACATAGTTTTTGCTACATATATTATTAAAATTAACTTCATCTGTTTCTTTTAGTTGTCTTTAATGTGGCTACTAAAAAACTTTAAATTACATACCTTACTCACATTATATTTCTTTTGGACAACACTGGTTTAGACCATTTTCATTCAGTTTCATTTTTAATCAATTTAATTAAAATCCACCGTCTTGCTGGTTGGCTTCTATTTGTTACTTTTTCCCTTTTGTTTCTCTTTCTCTGTTTGCTTTTGAATTAATTTATTATTTAATTTTTTTTCCATTGCTGACTTGTTACTTACAATTTTTAAATTTTTTAGTATTTTCTGTAGAGTTTACAATACATGTTTTAGTTTACCACAGCCTACCTTTAAAGAATATTTTACTTCTTTTCGTATAGTGTAAGAATCTTAGAGCAACATACTTTCAATATCTTTCTCCCTTCATTTATGTTATTTTTGTCATACATTTATACTTTTACATGTACTAAATACAGTACATTGTTTCTATTTTTGCTTTAAAAATCCATTGCTCCTTAAAGCAATTTAAAATGGGGAAATATGGGGCACCTGGGTGGCTCAGTCGGTTGAACATCCAACTCCGGCTCAGGTCATGTCTCATGGTTTGTGGTTCAAGCCCTGTGTCAGGCTCTGTGCTGACAGTTTATAGCCTGGAGCTTGCTTCAGATTCTGTGTCTCCCTCTCTCTCTCTGCATCTCCCCTGTTCGTGCTTTGTCTCTCTCTCAAAAATAAATAAACATTAAAAAAATAAATTAAAAAAATGAAATGGAGAAATGCCTTTCATATTTACCTTTATTTTCACTATTGCTGGAGCTCCTCCTTTCTCTGGATAGCTCTAGGTTTCTGCATGATATCATTTTCCCTCTGCATGAAGAATTTCCTTTAACATTTCTTATATCACAAGTCCACGGTAATAATTTCATTCAGCTTGTATTCTTATGAAAAAAATATTTATTTTGCTTTTGTATTTGAAAGATAGTTCTTCTGGGTAAAATATCCCAGGTTGACAGTTTTTTTCTTCAATGCTTTAAAAATGTCACTTCATTGCTCTGGCTTGCATGGTTTCTGATGTAAAATCTGCTTTAATTGTCATCTCCGTTCCTTTTTATGTGTGTGTGCATTTTCTCTTGATACCTTTAAAGTTGTTTCTTTGATATAAGTTTTACACACTTTGAAGATGACATATGTAGGGGTTAATTTTTTGTATATTTTAGGATTTTTAGTATACTGTGAGAATTTTGGATCTAAAATGTCTTCTTTAATTTTGGCCATTATATTTTCCAAAACATATTTTACCCCATTATCCCTCTCTCCTTTTACAAGTCCAGTTACATGTATGTTAACCCATTTTTATATTGCCACAATTCTTGGATACTCTGTTATGTTTTTCCCACTGTTTTACTTTTTTAATGGAACTTTTTTTTTTTTTTTTTTAGAATGAGAGAGAGAACATGAACAGGATAGGGACAGAGAAAGAGGGGGGCAGAGGATCTAAAGCAGCTCTCTGACAACAGAGAAGCTGGTGTGAGGCTCCAACTCATGAACCATGTGACCATGACCTGAGCTGAAGTCCATTGCTTAATGGACTGAGCCACCCAGGTGCCTTTTTTCTATGTGTTTTAATGAAGATAATTTTTATTCAGCTATTTTAAAGTTCACTGATTATTTCCTGTATCAAGTTAAGTGAGGAACACATTGAAGGCATTACATATCTCTGTTGCTTTGGAGGATTTTTTTTTATTTCTAGCATTTTATTAGATCTCATAGTTTTCACTTTTCTGCTAAAATTTCTTATGTGCTCATGTATGTCACCCACCTTTCCAAGTAGAACCTTTAGCATTTTAACAATAGCTATTTTAAATTCACTTCATGATTTCTGACCTCTAGGTCATCTCTGATTCTGATTCTGTTAGTTGCTTTAACAATGGGTTGCCTTTTCTTAGCTTTTTATGTGTTTGATAATTTTTATTGAATACTAGACATTATATGTAGAACAGTAGAAATTGAAGTAGAGGGCACCTGGATGGCTTAGTAGGTGAAGCATCTGACTTCGGCTCAGGTCATGATCTCATGGTTCGTAAGTTTGAGTCCCACATCAGATGAACTCGAGCCCCACTTTGGGTGAGCTTGTGCCCCACTTTAGGTGAACACAAACCCTGCTTCAGGTGAGTTGAAGCCCCGCTTCAGGTGAACATGAGCCCTGCTTTGAGTGAGCCCCACTTCTCTCTCTCTCTCTGCCCCTCATGGAATTCTCTCTCTCTCTCTCTCTCTCTCTCTCCTTCTCTCTGCCCCTCCCTCACTTGTGCTTTTTCTCTCTCTTTCTCTCTCTAAAGAAGAAGAAGAAGAAGAAGAAGAAGAAGAAGAGAATAAATGGAAGTAGATGTTACTTATATTTGGAAATAGGCACACCTCTTCTACTAGACTGAGTTTTCAGTGTTGATTCAAACTTGTCAGAAGTTAAACTGGTTTTGGTTTTGTTGTTTCTATGATTACAGTTTTCCACCAGTTTCAGTATCCTTTAGTAAGCTTACCTTGTGGTTAGGGTTGGGGATTCTGTGCTGAATGTTTTTTTCCAATGATCCTGATATACCCTCAGCTTTCAGCCTTCCTTGTGCAACTATGGCACATTGGAGATATTTCCCCACAATCTTGCCTCCTCCCCAGTGGTAGCCTGCTATTGATTATTATTCAATGCTTGCTATCTGGGGAGGAGGCAGGAAGCTTCTCTGTTGTCCTGGTCCAGCTCAGTCTTTGTTATACTCTCTGTGCCTCAGCCTTTGTGATGGAGATTTCTCATGATCTTGTCCCTCTTCCCCATGACCATCAAACTGTGCCTTGTATCCTTAGTGAGTCTTGTTCAGACTCTGCTTCCCTGCCCCCCACTACATCCCAGTAATAGGAGTACTTTAATGGTATAGATTTATATAGGATCTGTGAAATAGAACTATTTCCTGACTAAGTACAGGGCATTTTTCTTTTACCCAATCACCAGCCACCGTGGTACTTCAAATGTGTCCTGAGAGTATCATTGTTTACTGCTTCTACCTCCATGACTTAAAGCTTTTATTCCATAGAGGTAAAAGATCCAAGAGAAGTTTCATGCCTTTTGCACTGGAGCACTCAATCCCCTTCAGTGATCCTGCACCACTGAAGGAAGCTCTTTCTGGTCTCTTGTCCTGCCCATAACCTTTTTTTGTGTGTGAGTTCCCAGTGGAAACCATGGAAAAGGGTTTGCAGGTTGGTACACACTAACCTTGTGCTGTGACTCTCAAGTAGGTATACTCTCATGCTAGCCCACACTTAACATTTTTTTTTAACCATTTCTTCAATGTTTAGCTAAACTCTTCTTACATATTTTTATGGTGTATATCATCTCTTTTTCCCATGTTATGCCACAGACGAGCCAATTCTCACATTCTCTCTCTTTTTTGGAGGGGTCTGTCTGCTTTTGATTTCAGAGCTTATGGTTGCCCTGTAATAGCTCTCTGATAGGTTCAGGAAAATTTATGAGTTTGTAACTCATTGTTACAAACATGTTCTCATTGTTATGATAAAAACAGTATTCTTTCTAGCTTTCTACATCTGAAGAAAAAAGCAGAAGTTTTCTTCATTGTTGCAAGGTGGTTTTTTTTAGGTTTTTTTTTTTCTGGGTATAGAAATCTGGGTTAAATTTTTTTTTCTTTTGGTTTCATTTCTTTAATCAACTTCTATTATCTTCTGGTCTGCATGTTTTCTGATCAGAACTCTGCTGCCATTTTTATCTGTATTGTTCTGAACATAATGTCTTCTTTATGGATGCGCTTAAGATTTCATTTTAATCACTGGTTTTTAGTATTTTTAAAAATTTTTTTAAAATGTTTATTTATTTTTGAGAGAGAGACAGAGTGCGAGTGGGGGAGGGGCAGAGAGAGAGAGGGTGGCACAGAATCCGAAGTAGGCTCCAGACTCTGAGCTGTCAGCACAGAGCCTGATGCGGGGCTTGAACTCACAAACCATGAAATCATGACCTGAGCCAAAGTTGGACACTTAACTGACTGAGCTACCCAGGTACCCCACTGATTTTTAGTAATTTGATTATGATGTGTCTTGATGTGATTTTCTTCATATTTTTGCTTATAGAGGTTCATTGAGGTTCTTAAATCTGTGGGTAAATGTCATCAAATTTGGAGCAGTTGTGGTCATTATTTTCTAAAATATTTTTTTGTTTTGCCCTCGCCTTCTGATACTCCAATGATATTCATATTATTAGACTATTTGATATCATCCCACAACTCATTAATCTCGTGTTTGTTTTTAAAAATTATTTCTCCAGGTGCCTGGGTGGCTCAGTCAGTTTAAGCGTCCAATTTTGGCTCAGGTCATGATCTCATGGTTCGTGGGTTCAAGCCCCAAGTCAGGCTCTGTGCTGACAGTTCAGAGTCTGTTTGGGATTCTCCCTCTCCCTCTCTCTCTGCCCCTTTCCAACTTGTGCTCTAAATAAATAGATAGATGATAGATGGATAGATATTTCTCTTTACTTCATTCTGGATAGTTTCTATTACTGCATCAAGTTCACTAATCTTTTTTCTACAGTGTGTAATATGCTATTAATCTCATTCAGTTACTTTTCAGATCTTGTCTGTTTCAAATCTGAAACTTAATTTGCTTTTTAATACCTTCCATTTCTCTCATTCTCATGTTTATGTTTTCCTCTACTGTCTTGAACATACAAAACATATTTATAATAGCTACTTTAACATCCTTGTCAGTTAATTCTATTGTCTCTCTCATCTCTGGGTCTGTATCTATTGATTGATTTTTTTCTCCTGCTTATGAGTTGCATGTTTTTTGCTTTTTTGCATGCTTAGAAATATTTGATTGAATACTAATGTAATTAATTTTTACATTGTTAGACACTGGATGTTGTTGCATTCATTTAAGTATTGTTGGGCTTTGTGGCTTGGAATCAGTTTGATCCTTTCCCATTTGCTTTTAAGCTTTGTGAAGCCGATCTAGAATAACCTTTTGTGTAGGCTAATGTGTCCCCATTACTGAGACACCATCCTTCTGAGGATTTATTTAATTTCTATGTATTAGGAGGTTGCTCCACTCTAGTTATTTAGAACACAAACTACTACTTGACTATGTGAGCTCAAGGATTCTTCAGCTTATTTCTTCCTAACAGTTTTTCTTCAGTCCCAGGCAGTTCCTTCCATACATTCACAGATCAATACTCAGCCTCGACATTCAGAGAACCCTCAGAAGCTTTCTGGAGCAAGTCTCCCCCACCCAGCTGAAGCTCTCACCTCTTCAGTATTTTGCTTCACAAATTCTAGCTACTTTCATCTCTCTGAACTCCAAACTCTGTCTCTTCAACTGAGCAAGAATGCCAAGCTTTGTCCTGGTTCTCTCTTACTTTGCTATGGCAGAAAATTTTTTCCAGGCAGTAAGCTAGAGCAATAAAAGGGTTCACTTTATTAGTTTCCCTTCTTTCTAGGTTCAGTGTCTTGTACTGCCTATTGTCTAAATGCCTAAAAATTGTTTTGTCTTGTTTCTAATTGTTTAAAACAGGAGGATAAATACACTCATTTTTATTTTATCAAATCTTTCATGTGGCCAACTTAAAGGTTTCAAGGTATATAGAACATGGTAAAATTTGTGTTAAGTCATTCTAATGGGCAAATATAGTATGAATTGGAAGAGAGTGAGATTAGGCACCAAAGTCGGGTTAAGATGTCAATAGTCCCAACAACGTATAGCAAGAACATGAATTCTTGGCAGTAGACATTGGCATGGTATATTATGCCCAAGAAGTAACAGATATTATAAGTATTTAGAGCACTAGGAACTAGTGACTGATTGAATCTAGGAAAATCAAATGAGATAATGGCACAAAATTATTTCCAAACATCCATTTAAACATTGATTAAATAACAACTGTGTGCCCAGGATTATGATAGGTTAACAGACTACATATATAAATGATACATAGTACCTGGACTAAGAGAGTTAGCAGACTTATAAATATAATTTTAAAACAATGCAGGGACTGATTTGATGGAAATGTACACAAGGTACTATATTGCATAAATAATGGCACAGTAGCAGCTGAGGGAAGTCAAAGAAGCCCTTAAAGAAGAGGTCATACTTGAGATAGTTCTTGAAAGGTAAGTGGGAGCTCTTCAGACAGGTAAGGACGAAAGGACATTGCAGGCAAAGAATAATAAAAGCATTGTGATTTCCAATAACAAAGACAATTTCACAGTGAATGAAGTATAGACTATGTTGGATAATTAAGGTATGTAAATATCAAAATGTAATATTATAAAAGAGAGGTTATTATTTCATTTCTAAGGATTGTTTCTCTACATATATACATACATCATGTGCAATGTATGAATAAGTTTTGGTGATGCTAAGGTACTCAAAGCAGAGTCCGTGTCGTTAGTTACATAGAACAGAAGAAATCAATATTTATGTGTATTTTCAATCCAGGATACAGTAAATGCAATTACTTAAAATGTCTGCATTCATGTACTGAGATAATGTTCAAATAATCCATGCACTTGAAAAGAAATAGAAATAAATATTTTAAATGGCTCTAAGAAATAAAGAACAGTCTATATAGCATTCATTTTCTTAAGTTCCCTTTATGTTGGTGAATTCCATTGCTACCCATCAAAAGAGTGTTCTTTTTCTTCTTTGCCTCCGTATTCCTAAGAAACATATAGAGCTCCTTCTCGATATTTCAATGTTAAGCATTCGGATGTTAACTTTGACTTAATCTACCTATTTTTCTTTTGGAATTCCCATCCTCAAGTGTGTCTGTGGTTCTCCTGTCAAGACTCTCTACTTAATCCTCTCCAGCAAATAAAGCTCCAGTCTGTTGCTGTATAGTAGGGGGTTAGTCACCTGCAGTGCAGAGTGGTGGAGGTTTCTGTGGGTGTAGCTGCTTCTTAGATAGACTTTCAGCCAAGTCTGTTATTGCCTGACATTTACCTTCTCTACCAGAGGTGCCAGACACCCATTCCTGAGCCTTTGGGGTGGGGGTGAGGACAGGATTCTGCATTGTAAATCAGGTTGCTTCTTGGCTTTTCCCCACCACAGCTTCAGCTTTCATGAGTCGAAGTTAGTTGCCATTCGTCTTTCTTCTTTCCAGCTTCCTGTATTCTGATGCTATTGTTTTACTCTTGTTCTCTTAGTCCTTGTGGGTTCATACTTTATTTTTAAAAATCCATTTACTATCACTAGAGTGGTCTTCAGAAGGGAGCTGAAAAATGCATGTACTCAATACTTCCTTTTTAACTGGAAGTCCTTCAGTTCATTCTTTTTTAATATCTATGTCTTTGTATTTGATAATGTATATATTTGAACAATAATACATATAATTTATAAATAAATAAGTACCTTCTTTCACACGGCTCAATTTATTTTTTCTTCTTCTTACAGATAATGCTACGTGATTCTAAAGGTTTGGAGACCACGGGTTTCCTGGACTCTAACTGATGGAGTCTCCAGGACTCAGAGCTTGGCATTTTTCTCTTCTTATGTTCATACTCCCTCAGGTGATCTCACCTAGTCCTGATGTTAATGGCTCTAAAATGCGTATATTTAGGAGCACCTGGGTGGCTCAATTAAGCATCCGACTTTGGTTCAGGTCAAGATGTCATGGATGGTGAGTTCAAGCCTCAAATCGGGCTGTGTGCTGACAGCTCAGAGCCTGGAGTATGCTTCGGATTCTGTGTCTCCCTCTCTTGCTGTCCTTCCCTCAACCATGCTCTGCCCCCCTCTCTCTCAAAAAGAAATAAACATTAAAATATATATATATATATATATATATATACATATATATATATATATATAATGTAACATTTAGCCCTGACCTCTGCATTCTGCATTCAGGCCCAGATATCCAGATTCCCACTTGATTTCTTCACCTGGATGTCTAATAGGTACCTAAGATTTAGTATCCAAATCAGAATTCTTGATTGCCACAACCCCACACCTTCCCCAAACTGCACCTTGCCCAGGCCACCCGGTTATTCAGTCAAAAAATTGTATTGAATATCTGTATGATTCCAAACTCTGAGAATACAACACTGAACCCAACTGAAAAGACTGCTGTCATACAGCTTATGTTCTTGGGGCAGGGGGTGGGGAGACAACAAAAAATTGAAAAGCAAATATATGTCTTGTGTTTATATGCATCTACATTTATCTAGGTTGAGTGCTATTAAGAAAAATAAAGTAAAAGGAATGGAAAAGGGTGTGTGTGTGTGTGGTTTTTTTTCTGTTATGTCTCCTTTCCAGCTTCCAAAATTTTGTCATGAGCGTCTCTTCTTTTGTTGTCTTTGTCTTTGTGAGTTCATGGGCTTAGAAGGTATTCATTTCATTAACCGCCATTTCATGGAGTTTGAGGAGAGTGTTGAAGGAAATGCATGTGTTCAATCTTCCATCTTCACCTAGAAGTTGAAGAGTGTTAAGGGAATATCTTTATGAGAAGATGATATTCAAGCAGAAACCCAAAAGAAGTGAGGAAGTAAGCCATGAAGATATCTAAAAGAAGAGCAGTCCAGATGGAGGGAGCTGCAAGTGAGAAAGGTCCTAAAGTAGGAGTGTGCTTAATGTGTTCAAGGAACAGCAAGGAGTCGTGTTGCTGAAGTGGAGTTGAGAGGTGGGATGGAAAGGGAAGACTGTTAGGAAACAAGGTTGGAGAGGTGGCAAGGGACTAGATCCTTTAGTGAAGGCCATGCTAAGGATTTTGATTTTTATTCAGAGTGAAATGGAAAGGCCTTGGAAGGTTTTAAGCAGACATTATTAAAATTACTTTTTAAGTAAATCACTCTGGCTGCTATATAATGTCTTGTAGGAAGACGAAGGCAGAAGCAGAAATACCAGTTAGGAGTGGATAAGGCAAGAGATGATGATGACCTGAGCTAGAGTGGTGGCAAGAAATGTGGTGAGAAGTAGCAGGATTTTGGATATTCTTTGAAGTTAGAGCCAGCAGAATTTTACTGACGGACTGAGCAACAGAGTGCCAGCCATATTCTAAGATATTTTACTTAAACACATAGAATTACGATATTACTGGTGATTATGGTTGTATGTGGAACAGATGTGGGAGGAGTGCAGGGGACAGGAGCTCAGTTTGACTTGTTAAATTTGAGATAACTGTTAAACAACTAAATGGTGATGTCAAATGATTGCTGGATGTATGAGTCTGGGGTCTCAGGGAGCAGGCAGGTAGAAGATACTTATTGGGGCTTATCAGTGTATGAAGAGTATTTAAAGCCACAGAGCCTGATTGGATCAACAAAGGAGTGAGTGTAGACAGAAGTTCCAATGAGTGAGACTGGGAAGGTTTCAACATTAACTGATTGGGAAGATGAGGAAGAACCTACTGAGCAGACTGAAGAAAGAGTGACCAGTGAAAAAGGAGAACCAAGAAAGGATGGTCCCTGGAAGAAAAATAAAAAGTATCTCAAGGAGAAGGGAGTGGTTGACTCCCTTAAATGCTGCTGAGAAGGTGAGTAAGATAAAGTCTGAGAAACGATCATTACATAAACAATGTGAAGGTCATTGAGGCCTTTGACAAGGTTATTTCCATGGAATGGAGGGAGTAAAAACCTGAATTGGAGTACTGCAGATGTCAACTGATGACTCAGAAAGACAGGAATTATCTGTTGAAGCAGTGCTCACAGTTAGGCAAGAAACACAGGATCCAGGGTTTAGATGCAGATGGTTGTCTCAGGTAGAAAACCAGACAGTTCATCCATTGCAATGAGAGGTAAGGCTGAAGGTTCATTTTGCAGTGGTTGGCAGGTGTGATCAGAAGTGTGGAAGTTCGATTTTTTTTGAAATAGAAAGCAGGTCATTATAAGCTGAGAAAATGGGGAATGGAGAGGTATTGGAGGTTAAAAGAGAGAAAATAAAGTGTACAATAGTTATCTGAGAGAGTAGGAAGGTTAATTAGCTAGGAAATTATAGTAGGATTGCATGGCAGAGCAAAGGTCCACTCAAATTTTGAGGTCATGAAGAGAATCAGTTAGCCTGAGCATGTGATTTTTCTCTATCCATGTTTCATTGTTCCGATGCAGATGAAGAGTCAATGGAGATTTAGATTTGAGCAGGTTTGGGTTTTGCCAGGAAGAAGTGATGGAGAGGTGCAAGGGAGCTAAAGGTGTGTCAGTGTGGTGAGCCATCTCAGCAAATGCACCCTCAATCACTTGGTTGCTTTACTCGAAGACCCAAGAAGCAATTTTGACTCCTCCCTTTTTCATTCCCCAAACCAATATATATACATTGGAATCTATCACCTTTCCTCAATCTCCATGGCCCCTGTCGTGGCCTAGCTACTTGCCTCCTCTTGGTGCCAGTGTCTTGCCTATCTAACTGGTCTCCTTGCCTCAACTCTTATTACCAACTTACTACCATGCAACCCATCCTCAGCACAATAGCCAGAGTCACTTTTCTTCACTCCAGCCTTTTGTGGCTTCCTAATGGATTTCTGTTTTAATCCAAATCATTGCCATGAAGGTCCTTGTTCCTCTGCCCACTTGTCCAAATCCTCTAGCACTGTTTTCTCTGATGACTGTTCTATCTCAGCCACTTTGGCCTCATCTTTGGTTCTCAAACATGCAAACTCTTTTTGTCTCAGACTGATGCAATTCTTTCTCCTTCTACCTGGAATACTCTAACTCTGGCTCTCTAATTGGCCACTTTTACTTATTTTCCAAGTCTTAGATCAAATAGTAACTTCCTCAAAGGAAACTTCCTTGAGCTTAATACTTAAAGTAGTCTTACCCATGTACTCTGTATCACATCACTTCCTTTGTTTTAATATTTACACAATATGAAGTTATCTAAATATATTTGTTCACCTGTATACCCCAACTAGAATGAGGGTAGGGACTTTGTCTCTTTCATTCTCCTCTCCAGCCTTAGAGCAGTGGATCTCAAACTTCTTTATCTCAGGAAATTTATACTCTTAGAAAGCATTCAGGACCCCCAAAAACTTTTGCATATGTGAGTTATATCTATTATGAATCTACCATTAGAAATTAAAACTGAGAAATTTAAAAAATTTTAAGTATTCTTTTATTTTTAAATAATAAACCTATTACATGTTACCATAAGTAACATTTTTATGAAAAGTAATTCTATTTTCTAAAAATATTAGTGAAAACAGTGGTATTTTTCTTTATTTTTGCAAATAACTTTAATTTCTGGTATAACAAAAGACTTCTGGATTCTTATATCTATTTCTGCAAAATCTGTTGTGATATGTTATGTCGGTTAAAATCTGTCCTCAGGGCACCTGGGTGGCTTAGTCGGTTAAGCATCTGACTCTTAATTTCAGCTCAGGTCATGATCTCACAGTTTTGTGAGATCAAGCCCCCCCACATTGGGTTCCCTGCTGGCAGCACAGAGACCGCTTGGAATTCTCTCTCCCTCTCTGCCCCTCCCCCACTCATTTCTCTCTGCCCTACCCTCTCCCCTCCCCCACCCAAAATAAATAAATAAAACTTGAAAAAAAATCTGTCCTCATACTGGCTTGTAGTTGGAAAGGGAAGAATATTTTATAGGTTTTTCAGACATTTGTGTATATTTTCTTTGATACTACACGAAAACTCAGCAAGTAGTAGTTCCTTAAATGCCAATTGCAACATGGAATTTGAAATCATATCAATTAACTTTCTCTTTTTTTAAGTTTATTTATTCTGAGACAGAGAGAATGAGCAAAGGAGGGGCAGAGAGAGAGGGGAACAGAGGATCCAAAGTGGGCTCCATGTTGACAGCAGAGAGCCTGATGTGGGGTTGGAACTCACAAACCGTGAGATCATGACCTGAGCTGAAGTAGGATGCATCACCAACTGAGCCACCCACGCACCCCTCAATTAATTTTTTCAATGTGCATTAATATTTATTGGTCTATTTTAAAATTTGAATGGATTGTTTGCCTATGTATGATTTTGTAACTTTATGCATCGGTCATTTGATCATTTATGCAGATTTTTCAAATGTTGACACATTTTATTATATAATATAAAAAAAATCACATTTGGTTCTGACCCCATCAGAAAAGTATTGGGGAGCCATCAAGCTCATGGTAGTGAATAAAAATTCTCCAAAATTCTAATTTTCATTTGGAAGCTTTAGTTTTTTATTGACATTAACTGTTGCTTCTTTTGAAATGAAGTACTCACTTTTTTCATTTTTGAGAAAATATTTGCCAAATATCCAAGTCTGATAATCAGTTTGTCAGCCAGTTGTTCTTTCAATATATAACGATATTCCATGAAAAAATTGATTGTTTTTTTGGCAAAAATGCTTTTCTTCAAGATGACCATTGCACTTCAGTATGTATACTTTGCATTCTATCACAGAATATTAAAAAGTCATATCCAAGTGTTAGATTTAATAAATTAATAATTTTATTGCCTCAGCAAGAAGACCTTAATGAATAAAGCTGGTGTTTTTTTGTTTTTGTTGTTTCACTATGAGTGCATGTCAGTGAAGAATACAATGACTATTGGCACAGTTTGGTGCTACTGTCTGGATTCATGCTAAGATACTGGGAAGTTTCACCTCTCGAATTGCTTTTGCACCATCAGTGCCAATGTCAACAGAGTTGAAAAAGCAAATAACATCTTAAAATTGTTATAAATAGAATTCTTCTCTTACAGCCCTTCTGAAAGGGTCTCAGGATCATAGGGATCTACAGATGATCCTAGAATACCTGATAGCCTACCATATGATAGGAAGTCAGTAAAAATTTTATAATATAAATGAGGGATTAGATTACTCTACTAGTTGAGTATATTATTATTGAATCAAAACTCTTTATTATAAAAATAAGTCTTGGGGAGCCTGGGTGGCGCAGTCGGTTAAGCGTCCGACTTCAGCCAGGTCACGATCTCGCAGTCCGTGAGTTCGAGCCCCGCGTCGGGCTCTGTGCTGACTGCTCAGAGCCTGGAGCCTGTTTCCGATTCTGTGTCTCCCTCTCTCTCTGCCCCTCCCCCGTTCATGCTCTGTCTCTCTCTGTCCCAAAAATAAATAAACGTTGAAAAAAAAAATTTAAAAATAAGTCTTTATTCTAAAAATAATAATAAATAATAAGGATTTTTCACTTTGAGGGATCTTATGAGAGGCAAAATAAATAATCCTTTAAAGTACATATCGATATCTATCTTTACATAGATCTGTGTAGACATTGAACTTCATGCACAGATGAAGTTTGTAAACATATCTTGTTTGGGGGCACCAGGGTGGCTCAGTCAGTTGAGCATCGGACTCTTGGTTTTGGCTTGGGGCATGATCTCGTGGTTCATAGGACTGAGCCCTGAGTCAGGCTCTGTGCTGTGAAGCCTGCTTGAGATTCTCTCCCTCCTCTCTCTCTCTCTCTCTCTGCCCCTCCCTGCTCACTCTCTCTCCCTCAAAATGAATAAACATTAAAAAATAGAAATAAACAGACCTTTTTTTAAGGAGTTTATAAACACTACAGATATACAGGGCATAAATGGGGCTGATATTGAACATATACATTAAGTTGGTTAATAATGCCAAATTTGTAGAGGGATAATTACATTTTAGATGAGATATCATTAATGCTTCAGTTCGTTAGGGAGAAAATTTAAAATTCTACTAAATGATGTTAGAAGTCATTTGAAGATCTGGGGGTGCCTGGGTGGCTCAGTCGGTTAAGCATCTGACTCTTGATCTTAGCTTAGGTCTTGACCTCAGGATCCTGAGTTTAAGCTCTGCATTGGGAAAAATTGGCCAGTTCTATGATGCTAAGTGTGGCTGGGGTACCAACAACTCCTTCATACTTGAACACTGCCATTTTGGAGAACAATCTGGCAAAGTATTTGCAGATGTACCAATTATGTTTGATTATCCAATCACACTTCTAAAGTAAAAGGGAGAGAGAGAAACCTTACAATAAGAAACATGTAAGAGAGTATGTTTTTCACAACACTGTGGAAGCAGGGAATTGGAAACAACCTCGTTGCCTACCATTAGAGAAAGGAGAAGGCTGTGGATGAACACTGCTGAATATGACCCCGCAGTTAAAAACAACATCACTCTTAAAACATAATGCTTGGAGAAAATGGAAGAAAATACATGAGATCTATTTGCATACATTTTAAAATCCACACCAAAAAAAAAAATACTACTTATTTCCAAAGACACATTTAAACTTAAGAATACACATTAAACACATTAGAGCAGTTATCTGTTGGGGAGGGGAAGATAGGAGTGAAGAATGTGATCAGGGGAAGAAATCCATTTAAAATTGCTTTTTTGCCTTGTTCAGATTAATGATGATACTGTGCCATGGACCAGAGAGTTAGATTAACTCAACCTCTGTATTTATCACACCGTCTGAAACAAACAACAAAACAAACAAACTAGATATATATATATTAGGATAGTAGCAGAGTCATGTAGTGAGTACATTTGGACAAGGATAATTAGAAAAATTTGCTATCTACCTATGTTGTGATAATTCAAGTGTGTTAGCCAGAGAACTGTAGAATTGAGAGCTGAGAGAAAATCTCAATAGTTCAGACTTTTAGTTTCCTGATTGCAAGTATATCTGTTCCCTGCCAAAACCAAATTGATGTGTTGTCTATTTTTCTGTGGAAAAGTCATCAACAAAAGAGACTTCACATCTTCTTTTTATAGCTTATTTTAATATTTAACAAAAAACCCTATCAATAAATTCTTTCTTATATCTGTACTATATTTTCATGGTTACTTTCAAGTCATTTATCAGAGAAGTTGGATAAAAGTCACTCTACATTTTTCTTATGATAATGCCTCATGTATTAGGAGGCAATTATTGTCTCCAAACTAATTAATTCCAACTCCTTCTACCTGTTCTCATGGGTCTTATTTATTCACCGCTTTAATCATATTATTAAACTATTCTGAACTTCCCCATTTCATGGCATCCTCAAGGTGAGGAGACCTAAACTAGATGCAATACGAACTCCACAATGGCCCAATGGGTGCCTAATTGAGAGAGAAATTACTTCCAACTATTGCTATCATGAGTCCTTAAAGCTAATATCTAGTGGCTGGTAAATCTCATCAACCATTTTCTTTATGCATTTCAATTATAACAATCCCTTATATGTGTACATGTTATTGTTAAAAAGCACTATCTTACTTTATCCTCCAACAACTCAGTAGTGACAGGAAAGATCTCCTCCTTCTCATTGCATAGATGAGTCATGTGAAGTGCAAAGAGGTTAAAGTAACTTGCTTGATGTCACTGAGCTAATAGGTTCTGGGGGTAGAACTTCTGATTCTCAGTACATAGAAAGCATGCCTGATCTCAAATATGTAAAGAGCTTGAGGGGGAGGCATTATAGAGTAAGAAAAGGTACATTAATTTGTTGCCAGAGGATGTGGATTCATACCCTAGCTCTGGCATTGGCAGCCATGTGACCCAACAGGGATAATAGGCTGGATGTGAACATTATTGGTTAAGGTGTAATGAGCTCCATAAACTTTGATTTTCATGTTTTCTTTGTTCTGAAGATTTTAATACATCTGACTTTAAAAAGTTATTCCCAAATAATTTTCCTTTGCTTGTCTGCTCCCACATCACCAGTGTATTCTTCTGGAAAATACGTTTCTTTCTGTTGTTAATAGTTGTTTGGTTTTCTTCCTGTTCACCTGGGAGCAACATTCCCTTGCTCCTCTTATTTTTAAGATACTTACTAACAACATTAGGAAATTATGAAACACATTTGTCCTGACAATTTTGTCCTCCCTTAGATTATAAAACAACGCAGTCTCAAAATATTTATAGACTATGAACAAAAGAAGAAGAAGAAGAAGAAGAAGAAGAAGAAGAAGAAGAAGAAAAAGAAGAAGAAGAAGAAGAAAAAGAAAAGTATGCAGTTGAAGATGGAGTGAATGATCACAGGAATTGAGGAAGAAATATTTTAATATCAATCTAACTTTTGCCATGTCTAATGACTTTTTGAACTTTTAAAAGTTAGCATTGGTGAGAGTATTGGTGAGCAAAATTTCAGAATATGTCAGTGATTCACTATTGCAATACTTTATTTTATTGAACCTAATTATAATACTTGTACACCAAATTTTCACAACCGAAGCGTCACAACATCTTCACAGATTATAAGCAATGCATAAACTTTATTTTTGCTTTGTAGGGGACATCTGGAAGTGTATGATTAATAGTCCTCTTCTAGAAAATGCTCCCTTTCACTCACATAATTAAATTGGTCCAGGGCCTCTGCCCATGTTTCCAGTGTTTCCTCAGACTCAGTGATTCCTGGCTTATTATTTGGTTGTTCAGTATTTCCTTAGATTACATAACCCAATTTAATTTTTCTGTCGCCTTAATATGGTAAAATTGATATCTCTTTTGCCATCCAACCAACATCTGCCACAATTATGGTTTACATGGTTAAGATGCTATCTGTCAGATGGGATGCTGAGCTGAGTAGACCAAGTGGGAAAATGTAGAGTAGGAATAAGGGGCTCCTTATTAAACTAGCAACAAAGAAAAAAAATCATGGGACATATGCATGCAAGAACTTTACCTAGTGAGTATTAAAGAATCTGTAGTCAAGACATCAGCAACATAGTGTTGAAAGAACAACTAAGTAAACTGTCTGATTACTTTCTCTGCTTTTATAGATACTATGAGTTGTTGTTATAAAGTTCCCATTGATTATGTCCCAATTATTGCTCTTATTTTTTGCTTCAAGTCTTTAACTCTTTCAAATGTGCTGCCATAGCTGTAATATTCAAAAGGAACACAGAAGATCTGAGAACTCTTGCTTCAGATTCTGTCTCCCTCTCTCTCTGCCCCTCCCCCACTCCCATTCTCTCTCTCTCTCTCTCTCTCTCTCTCTCTCAAAAATAAATATTTTTTTTAAAAAAGCAGGGGGGCATGGCTTAGTCGGTTAAGTGTCCGACTTCAGCTCAGGTCATAATCTCAGTTCATGAGTCCAAGCCCTGCGTCAGGCTCTGTGCTGACAGTTCAGAGCCTGAAGCCTGCTTCAGATTCTGTGTATCCCTCTCTCTCTGCCCCTCCCCATTCACACTCTGTCTCTGTCTTCCTCTCTCAAAAATAAATAAACATTAAAAAAAAAAAGATCTGAGAATACAGACTGATTTACAAAATGGCAAAGAAAAAAGTTGAAACATACTATATTTTCTCCATTCTAGTTTTCTGTCTTCACACTTAATGCACCTAGAGTTGGGTTATATTTTACAGTGATATTTTCTTAAAACCCTGCCAGCCATCAGAGAAAGAAGGGGAAAAAAACAAAAAACAAAAACAGTACATTGTCATTGTCTGTGCATGTGCCAACCTGTATTTAGAAGGAATCTGTTCAATCTTGTTATTTGCTGTTGAATTTTAAGTTAAATGGGGATCTTGTTTATGTGAAGTGAAAGCCATTAACTAAAGCATTGAACATCTATCTGTCAAAAGCTCCCAGCTGGCTTAAGAAAAGTAATTTTTAATTTACAAAAAAACCTATGATTTTACCCAAACAGAAAATGCAGGAAAAACACATATTCCTCAATGTGCCTTGGAAATTCTATCAAGCCTTAAGACGTTAAAGAGGTCAAGGTTTGGGCAGGAACTATGAAATGCAGTTGGTCACTATGGTATTATCCATAACTGAAAATACCCAACGTAGTGCAGACTTCTTAGATGTCAGACATGCAGAAAATTTACTCTCAAATTCTGATTTGCTGCTGAAAGGAAAAAAAACCCTAATTATATGGATAAAAGATATTGGCAAGTTAAAAAAATATCTTCATTTAATATAGTTTTTTTCCTCCTTAAAAGCTACTGTAAAATGGATGAGGTGTCTCAAAATTGCTGGCAACTTATAATTGAGGGATTCATGTATTTTTTCTGTGCTTCCAACAGATTGCTAGTTGTGACTTGAGTATCTGTTTTTCAAATATATGGTTCTAAAAAAAAATGTGGTTGAATTAAATATACCCAGGTCCAATTGAATTGCTTAACAAATAATTTTGTTTTCTTTATCCTCTAAAACTTCTAGGACATGATTAGTTAATACACATTGTAGATTGACGGTTCTGTAAGTTTCTGCCACCGTATTTTTAAAAATTATCTTTTAAAAAATGTTTTAAAAGTTTTTATAAGAGTTTTCCACCAGGAGGCCTATTGAAAACAATTGGTGATCATTAAATGAGTTCCACTGCCACTTTTTAAGAACTGTCATAGAAGGATGCCTGGTTGGCTCAGCCAATAGAACATGTGGCTCTTGATCTTGGAGTTGTGAGTTCAAGCATGTTGGGCATAGAAATTACTTTAAAAAAAAAATGGTCACAGAGATTGGAAATTAATTGGGATTGAAACAAGAAGAAATCTCCAATTTTAAAATATTTGAATGTCCTGGCTCTGGAAAAATTGAAAACTGTATGCTTTGAAGCTAGTGATATTGGGATGATAAGATCATTACTAAAGCAAACAATAAATAGAGCCTGCCATTACTGGTCCTTTTATATCCTTGTTTTTCTTCCAGTATCATTTAGCCCAACCAGCAATATTTAGGTGATCTTTAGCTCAGAGTTGCAACACTATTGGGACATTTTATTTTATAACCTTTTATTTAATTAAATTTCATAGCCTATCTAGAATTTGTTTCTATGTCAGGAATACATTGCTTTCTTAGATCTTTCATATTGTTTTATGAATAACTGTGTCATGATATGTTAAAGTCAGTATGACCTTCTGTAAATAAAAATTTCATTATGTAAAGATGTTTAATTTTTTAAAAGTAATCCAATACCTTTGTTTATCGAGACCTTAGTAAAAAGCAGCATGGAGTATTGTAGCTTGATACTAACAGATCAGATTCAGTTCCTTTGATCTGCCTAAGTTTCCACAGGGATGGATCTTAAAATAGTCCCCATATCATGCTAAGATATTGCAACTTGTCACTTTTGCCACCTGTGCCACCAACTGCCCACCATATTCAAGGGAAGCCACATGCAAGCACAACCAGACTTTATTATCTTTATCGTTATCATGGTCCATAAAATTCAGAGAACACATTAAAAGCATTCCTTACAATCATATACTGCTTTTGAGATTATAATTGCTGGTATTAAATTTAGCTTTTTTCCTTAACTTTAACATTTTATATCAATTTTGCATAGATAAATGATAATTTCCTTTTAGGATAAAAAAATACTTCACCCAACACAATCAATACAATGGACAAACTTAAATAATGATTTAAAGTAATAACTTCAGAAAGAACATATATAAAGGATGAACTTTCATTTAAAGACTTGGCATTTTTAGAAATCAATATTCATTCATTTACAAAATTTAAAAGAAATGTACTCTTTACCAAAACAAACAAAGAAAGAGAGATTTCGTAGAAAAGTTTGGAATCTCTAGCTCTTTTTATTGTATGGAAAAATTGGCAAATAAGACATATCTTCAAATATTAATAATGCAGTAAAATACTTCAGTGATGAAAGGAAATACCTTGAAATATATTTTATTTTGGTATATTATTGACTCTGTTGTTATGAGTGACCTGCTTTTTTGATATATACTGCTTAATTCTGGAGTTGAAATCAAAATGGGAAACTGCCAAAGAGAGAACTGAGTTTAAGTTGAGTCTGAGACACGGCATGAAAAACAACGAATGTGATTGGATGAAGAAATACTCTTTTGAAGGATGATTTCATTGTTACCCTTCTTTTTGCCAAAGAAATATCCCCAAGCATCAGAAATGAAGCTAAAGGGAGCTTTAGATCAAAAGATAGTGCTTAATAAACAGATTCAGTAATAAGGAGGGGGGCGGTGCCTGGGTGACTCAGTCAATCAAGTGTCCGACTTTAACTCAGGTCATGATCTCATGGTTGGTTAGTGGAGGCCCCCATGGGTCTCTCCGCTGTCAGTGCAGAGCCTGCTTTGGATCCCTGCCTCCCTCTCTCTGCCCCTCACTCACTCACACTCTCTCAAAAATAAATAAAAACATTAAAAAAAAAACACACAAGGAGGTGGACTTCTCTTATGAACACAAGCTTTTTTGAAGGTTCCACTTTGTTAGAAATGACATAGAAATAACAATACTTCCCCTGTATAATGATAGACCGATTTATTACAGAGTAATTAAAATGACTAGCCTACATTTTGAGATTTAGTGTTGCTTAACTGGACAGGGAAAAGTAGCAAAGACATGGTTGACTGTGAGGAAGAAAAATGTGACTTTAAAAAATCATTCAAGTCTTGATATATAGTGCAATTAATCTTATCAAACTTGCTTTATGATTTAGCAATACATTGATTAACTAACATCTCCTTGATTTCACTTAAAACGTTAACCGTGTGGATAAGCAACCTTTTCTTTCTTTTTTTAAATGTCAGTTTCCTAGAAAGTTTTTCAGCTTTGAGCAAAAGTTTCACCTGAATATATATTTATTTACATGGTTTTAACGTGACAGAAAAAAATAAAAAACAAACACAGGAATGGTTATATTTTTAAGGCACAAGAAGAGCTGATTATCTTGGTGTTAAATTACCAGCTATAATTTGGATTGTGGCAGGAGATCACTGGGCCAAAAAATGTCCACTCTGAGGCTTGAGTGATAGAGATTCTTAATTTATTCTGAGGATAATTTTATGGGGGTGTAATTCTATATTACTTTGACAGTACGTCTGGTTGTTCTATTGCTCCCCTCTGCAGTCAGACTATGTGAAGGACTCATCATTTAACACCCTCTTTGAGTATAAATAAAAGTTATGGATTCTACGTACAGAAAGTATAAACACATATACAACATTTGCATACAATTTAAAAATGTTCTTAGATTTCAAAGCTCCTGTGTATCTGGTCCAGGTTAAGAAACTATTCGGCAATGATACATATGCCATGAACTTGCCTTTTCATGAAACAGCCTTTCCTTGCCACTGAAGTCTATATATCTTCCATAATGCGATATTCTCAGCTGCCAGTAGGTATAATGCTCACTGGAAGATAAAACGGCAAAAGAGAGGAGCTTTGCCTGCCAGTATAAACCCCAGAAGGGTACATGCCAGCACACAAAAGGAATGAACAAGCCCTAAATATTATAGTCTGTCCTCACTGACAGCCCCAAAGAAGTCAAACTTAAATTTGTCTAATGTTCAAATTTTAGCTCTTAATTTTATGGTAGATTTGATAGACAAATGTATACTTTACATAAATAATTGTAGAAGAATTTACATCTTTCCTTGTCTAAATGGTTAAGAAATATGTCTTTATGACTTCTCAACTAATCAATATGGGGGGAAATGGACACAAAAGAAAACATGGCTGGTTTCCAACCTTTTTTTGCAAAAGCAGTACAGTGGCAAAGAAGAATTAGGCACAGCAGTTAAATCTTTTGCTTAGGTTTTTTTCTTTTTCTTTTCCTTTTTTTTTTTTTCCACAATTAGGGAATGCATTCATCATACAAAGTCTTACTGTCAAATTGATCCCAATAGCTTACACTGAAGACCTTTTATGAAGCTGATGGGTAAAAATTGTATGAGTCAAGCACCAAGATGAATACAACAATGAAAAGCTTTTTTCTCCTCTCGGGGGAAAGTCAGTTTTTTTTACTGTCAAAGTTTTAAAATATTACTAAAAAATAAGCATAATGTAAGAGAGTTAAGTTAGTCAAATTTGGGTGAGATAAATATTTTTAAAGTGGAAGAATGTACTTCTGCTTCCAGCCAAAATGGAATAGCAGGGACTGGATTTACTCTCCTGCCTAAAACAAATTAAAAAACTGAATAAATATATGAATTGTTGGTTTTCAAGAAGTTGGACTTCGGGAAACGAGTGACAATGATCAATGAAACAGAACACAAATGAGATGAGCACCAAGATTTCCCCCAGCTTATTGCCTATAAACAGACATGAAGTCTGGCTATCAATAAAAAAGTACAGAGGCGCCTGGGTGGCTCAGTCAGTTAAGCGTCCAACTCTTGGTTTTTGGCTCAGGTCATGATCTCACAGCTCATGAGTTCAAGCTCCGCAGTGGGCTCCATGCTGACAGCACGGGACCTGCTTGGGATTCTCTCTCTCTCTCTCTCTCTCTCTCTCTCTCTCTCTGCCCCTGCCCTGCTCATGCTCTTTTTCTCTCAAAATAAATAAACTTAAAAAAAAAAGTACAAAGCATACTAAAAAGGCTAACCGCCCCAAAACAATAACAACAATAACAACAACAAACCCAAAACAATTTGAAGAAATGGCAAGCATCAGAACCAGACATGTCAGGTATGTTGGAATTATCAGACCAGGAATTTTAAACAACTATGATTAATATGCCAAGGACTCCAATAGATAAAATAAACAGAATGCAGGAACAGATAAAAAATGTGAGCAAAGATATAGAAATTTGGTTCTAAGAAAGAATCAAAAAGAAATGCTAGAGACTAAAAAAGAAAAAATACTGTAACAAACATAACAGAATAGAAAACATAATAGAATATCCAAAGACTGTGGGACAACTGCAAAAGGTATAATGAGAATACCAGAAGGAGAAGAAAGAGAGAATGGAATAAGAGAAATATTTGAAAAAATAATGATCAAAAATTTTTCTCTAATGTCAGACACCAATCCACAAATCCAGGAATCTCAGAGAATACCAAGAAGGATAAAACCCAAAACTCTTACACCTAAACATATCATTGTCAAACTACAGAAAACCAAAAATAAGGAAAAAATTCTGCAAAATTCCAGGGAGAAAAAACACCATACCTATAGAGGAAAAAATTTAATAATTATATCCAACTTCTCCTAAGAAACTATGTAAGTAAGAGAGTAGAGTGAAATACTTAAAGTATTAACAGAAAAAAAAAATCTACCTGGAATTCTGTATCCTGTGAAATTATCCTCTAAAAGTGAAGGAGAAACAAAGACTTCCTCAGACAAACTGATATTAAGGGAATTTGTTGTTGGTAAATGTGCCTACAATAAATGTTAAAAGAAGGTCTTTAGCGAGAAAGAAAAAAATGTGGGTTAGAAACTTAAATCTACATAAAGAAAAGAAGAGCAGTGAAGAAGGAATAAATGAAGATAAAATAAAAAGTTTGTTTATCTTATTCTTAATTGATCTAATAAGTTTGCTCAAAATAACAATAGCAACAATGTATTTGATGATATATTCCTATGTATGTATGTATGCCTATGTTATGCATACATATAATTGTGTATGCTTATATATAAGTGAAATGTATGATGGCATACATAGGATTGATGGCATAATTAGGATTATTTCGTTATTATAAGGTATTCACACTATCTGTGAAGTTGTATAGAGTAATTTGAAAGTGGACTTGGATTAGTTGTAAATGTATATGGCAAACTCTAGGGCAACAACGGAGAAAAGTAAAAAAAAAAAAACCTCTCTCTCTCTCTCTCTCTCTCTCTCTCTCTATATATATATATATATAAAATTGATATGCTACAAAAGGAGAGAAAATGGTACCATATAAAACGTTCAATTAAAGCCATAAAAAGCAGAAAAAGAGTGGAAGACAAAAATAGGAACAAAGAATAAAGACAAGTAGAAGAAAGTAACAAATATGGTAAATATTGATCCAACTGTATCAATAATCATTTTGAATGTCAGTATTCTAAATGCACCAATTAATAGATGGAAAGACAAATATAAATTAAAAGATAATTGGGAATTAAATATAAATTTAAAAACATATAAAGACAAATATAGATTAAAACTTAGTGGATGGAGAAATATATGCAGTGTGAACACTAATTAAAAAAGAACAAGAGTAGCTATATTAATTACAAACATAGCAGACACCAAAGCAAAGAAAGTTATCAGAGATAAAGATAGGCATTACATAATGACAAAGTCGTTAATTCTTCAAGAAGACATAACAGCCTTTAATGTGTATTCACCTAAAACAGAGTGTCAAACGACATAAGGCAAAACTGACAGAACTGAGAAAAGAGAGAAATAGATGGATTTGCTATCATGGTTGGAGACTTCAATACCCCTCTACCAGAAATGAACATATTCAGCAGGCAGAAAATCAGAAAGATACAGTTGGACTCAACAACACCAACAATCAATGACATAATTGACAGCTATATCCTATTTCATCCAACAACAACAGAATATACATTCTTCTCAAGTTCACATGGAACATTCACCAAGAAGGACCACATTCTGGGCCATAAAACACACCTTAATTTAAAACAATAGAAATCTGGGGCACCTGTGTGGCTCAGTCGGTAGAGCGTCCGACTTCGGCTCAGGTCATGATCTTGTGGTCCATGAGTTCAAGCACTGCATCAGTCTCTGTGCTGACAGCTCAGAGCCTGGAGCCTGTTTCGGATTCTGTGTCTCCCTCTCTCTCTGCCCCTCCCCTGCTCATGTTCTGTCCCTCTCTGTCTCAGAAATAAATAAAACATTAAAAAAAATTTTTTTAAACAATAGAAATCAAACAATGTCTGCTCTCAGACCACAATGGAACTAAATTAGAAATCAATAACAGAAAGATAATTGGAAAGTCCCAAAATATATGGAGATCAAACAACACACTTCTTTTTTTTTTTTATTTTTTTTTTTTTTTTTTTTTTTTAAATTTTTTTTTTTTTTTTTAACGTTTATTTATTTTTCGGACAGAGAGAGACAGAGCATGAACGGGGGAGGGGCAGAGAGAGAGGGAGACACAGAATCGGAAACAGGCTCCAGGCTCTGAGCCATCAGCCCAGAGCCCGACGCGGGGCTCGAACTCACGGACCGCGAGATCGTGACCTGGCTGAAGTCGGACGCTTAACCGACTGCGCCACCCAGGCGCCCCCAAACAACACACTTCTAAACAACAGAGGGATCAAAGAAGAAATACTAAGAGAAATTTTTTAATATTTTGAATTAAATGAAAATGAAAGCACAATTTATCAAAACTTGTGAAATGCAGTGAAAGCAGTGTTTAGGGGGAACTTTACAGCATTGAATGCATACATTTAAAAAAGATAAAAGAGCTGAAGTCAACAATACAAATGTACACTGAGAAAACTGGGAAAAGATAAGCAAATTAAATCTAAAGTAAGCAGAAGAAAAGAAATAATAAGAATTAGAGCAGAGTACTCACTTCAGCAACACATACATTTTAAAAAGTGGGAAAGATACAGAGATTAGCATGGTCCTTGTGAAAGAATGACACACAAATTTCTAAAGTGTTCCATAGTTTTTCACTATATTGTACACCTGAAACTAATATAATACTGCATGTTAACTGTATTGGAATTAAAATGAAAATGTAATTTAAAAAATTGTCACAGATTACATAAAAAAAGAATTACAGCAGAAATCAAAACAGGAAAAAATGGGATACCAATAGGAAAAAATCAACAAAATCAAACCTGGATCTTTGAAGAGATCAATGAAATCAATAAGCTTCTAGCCAGACTAACAAAGAAAAACAAGACACAAGTTGTTAATATAAGAAATGAAAGAGGGGACATCACTACAGATCCTATGGACATTAAAAGGATAATAGAGTAATACTATGAAAACTCTATTCCAACAAATTTGAAAAATTAAATGAAATGGACCAATTCTTTGAAAGACACAATCTTCTAAAACCCACACAAGAAGAAACACAAGATCAGAATAGATTTGTCTATCTAGTAAAGAAATTGAATCCATAATTAATAACCTTCCAAAACAGAAAACACTGAGTCCAGATAGGTTCACTGGGTGACTATATCAAATATTTAAGGAAGAAATTATAATTCTTTACAATCTCTTTCAGAGAATAGGAGAGAATACCTCCTCACTCATTTTATGAGCCTGCACACTAAAACCAAAGACATTAAAGAAAACAAGACTATAAACCAATATCTCTCATGAACACAGATGCAAATATCTTCAACAAAATATTATTTCCTATATGTCAATAATTAACAAGTGGAATTTGAGATTAAAAAATACAATAACATTTTCATAGCACCCAAAAACATGCAACATGTAGGTATAAACCTAACAAAATGTGTACAAAATCTGTGTGAGGAAAACTACCAAACTGATGAACAAAATCAAAGAAGAACTAAAGAAATGGAGAGATATTCCATGTTCATGAATACAAAGATTCAATATTGTCAAGATTTCTTTTCTTCCCAACTTGATCTATAGATATGATGCAATTCCAATTGAAATCTCAGCAATTATTTTGTGAATACTGACAAACTGATTCTAAAGATTATATACAGAGGCAAAAGATCCAGAATAGCCCACACAATATTGAGGAACAAGAACAAAGTTGGAGAATTGAAATTACTGATCTTTAATACTTATTATAAATACACAGTAATCAAGACAGTGTGGTATTGGTGAAAGAATAAACAATGGACCAGAACAGAGAGCCCAGCCAGATGAGTCTACACACAGACCTTATACCCTTCACAAAAATTAACTCAAAATGGATCACAACCTACATGTAAAATGCAAAACTATAAAACTCCTAGAAGATAACATAGAAAAAAACCTAGATGACCCAGTATGACAATGACTATTTACACTGAACACCAAAGTCACAGTCCATAAAAGAAATAATTGATAAGCTGGACTTCATTATAATTAAAAACTTCTTTGTGAAAAGCAATGTCAAGAATATGAAAAGACAAGCCATGGACTGGAAGAAAATATTTACAAAATATACATCTGACTACAGATTGCTACCCAAAATATACAATGAAGTCTTAAAACTTAATACGAAAACAAACGATACAATTTTAAAAATGGGCCAAAGACCTTAGTAGGCACCTAACCAAAGAAGATATATGGATGGCAAATAACTATATAAAAGGATGCTCAACATCATAAATCATCAAGTAAATGCGAACAGTGAGATACACTACACAATATTAGTACTTATGGCCAAAATTCAGAACACTGACATACCAAATGCTGGCAAGGATGTGAGAAAACAAAAAGTCTCATTCATTGCTGATGGAAATGCAAAATGGTACAGCCACTTTGGAACACAGTTTGAAGGTTTCTTACAAACTAAACATATTCTTACTTTATGACCCAGTAATCATGCTCCTTAGTATTTACCCAAAGGAGTTGAAAACTTATATCCACACAAAACCTGCACACAGATTTATAGCAGCTTTATTCATAATTGTCAAAACTTGGAAGCAACCAATATGCCAGTCAGTAGGTGAATGGATAAATCAACTGTTACATCCAGATAATGGAATATTAGTCAGTACTAAAAAGAAATGAATTATCAAGCTCTGAAAAGACAGAAGAAACTTAAATGCAATCTGTAAAGGTTATGTGCTATATGATTCCAAACATGTGACATTCTAGAAAAGCCAAAATTATGGACACAGTAAAAAGATCGGTGGTCACTAGGGATTGGAGGTGGTTGGGTTTGGGATGCACAGGCAGAGCACAGAGGATTTTTAAGATGGTGAAATTACTCTATATATCATAATGATGGATATATGTCATTATGCATTTGTCTGAACCTATAGAATATATGATATCAAGATTGAACCCTGATATAAACCATGGACTTCAGATGATTATGATGGGTCTATATAGGTTCATCAATTGTAAGAAATATACTATTCCAGTGGGGATGTTGATAATGAGGGAGGCTCTGCAAAAAAATGAGGGTAGAGGCTATCTGTGAATTCTCTGTACCTTCCTCTTAATTTTGCTGTGAACCTAAAACTGTTCTTAAAATTTTTTTTTAAAAGAACAAAAACTGTATCGGATTATGTAAAATCCTAAGTGTATCCCAACTTCTGGTGTGATAAGTATAATGAAAAAATGTAGACAATTGTTGAAGCAGTTATTAGCATTAGTTGACCATTTTTGGTGTCACATTTAAGCAGCTTTCATTAAAGTGACTCATCTAACCAGCTGGTTAGATACCATAAGTGATGGTACTATATTCCTTTTGCTTGGAGGTGACAGAAATCAAATGTGATCTATATTAAGCAAACAGGAGAATTTTTAATATGGATATAAGATTTTCTCATCCAACCCAAGGATGGGAACTTGGTATCAAGTAAAAGAAGGAATTTGGACAACATCTGGTCTAGCACCTTTCACACGAAGGAAAATTTAGTAAATAGTAAGTATGATCAAGCAACTGGTTTGTTCAAAAAAGAGATGGTTCAGATGGACCATTCTGTTCTTGGATCACATCAAAGAATTTTTTTCTGGTCAATATAACAATAATTATATAAAACTGACACTTTTTCATGTGATATCACATTTAATTCTTATAACAACACTGAAAGGTAGGTGCTATTCCATGTTACAGATGTGGAGAATACAACTTAAGTTAAATGATTTGTATGTAGCTAAGAAGCTGGAAAGTAACAGTGTTAAGGTTTAAATTCTTTCTGCATCAAAAATCAATGTTGATTTTATTTCATATTGTCATGAAAAAATAAGTAAATTTCACTTTGGAAATTTTGAAAAAATTAGTGATTGCCTGTATCTGCTGTCAATTACATGCATCTTACACCTTGCCCAAATTTGGGGGATTTAGGATTGTTAAATTAAAGAAATATACACTTTGGGAACCTGGCTGGCTCAGTTGGTAGAGCATGCAACTTTTGATCTCGGAGTCATGAGTTCAAGCCTTACATCTGAGGTAGAGATTACTTAAAAACAAACAAACAAATAAACTTTAAAAATATATATGTACACTTGAGGACACTGTGGATATAGGTAACTTAGAGTTAGCCAGTCTTGATGTATAAATCCTCTTTTCTCAAAGATTTTAAAATCTCTTCAAATATAGTCTGAAAGGAGCATTTAGAATAAACTTTGCAAATGCCTAACAGACTGGGATTTGGTTTTGTGAAAAAAGAGGGAGATATTAGAAAACACCATTTTTAGTCAAGCTAGCATAGAATAGTCAGCATTCTGTCCTTGAGAGTAATGTCGAGAGATATAGGTATACTACATCCTGTAATGTTACCTGCAAAAAGCTAAAGAGGTTTTCTGAAACATCTCTTTACCTCTTAATGGATCTGACTTTTATATATTAAGAAATTTTATTTTGAATGTTTTGAACCAATAGGGGTGCCTGGGTGGCTCAGTGGGTTAAGCTTCAGACGTTGGCTCAGGTCAGGATCTCACAGTTCCTGGGTTCGAGCCCCCAGTGGGGCTCTGTGAGGACAGTTCAGAGCCTGGATCCTGCTTCGGATTCTGTGTCTCATCTTTCTCTGCCCCTTCCCCACTTGTGCTCCGTCACTCTCTGTCTCTCAAAGGTGAATAAATGTCAAAAAAAATTTTTTTAAATGTTTGAACCAATAATATTACTTCCTTTGTCTTCTCCTGGAAATAACAAATACAATTTGGGGGTACAGTGAGAATTCACCGGTCCTAAATTTCTCCTCTTTCAAGCTTTAAGAAGTGCTCACAGGACACAACATTACTTACGTAGTATTCATGCCAAAAACTTTAATCTAACCATGAGGAAACAATCAGGGAAATTCAAATTGAGAAACATTCTGCAAAATAATTTGCCTGGACTCTTAAAAAAAACAATCAATGATGAGAAAGATGAAAAGCGCTGGCTGACTCTTCCATATTAAGGGAGAGTAGAGAGTTATGCCAAATAAATGCAATAAGAGCCATCTGATTGGGTTCTGAATACAAAAAAAGAATACAAGGAAAGAAGGAAGGTAGGAAGGGAAGAATGGCAAACTATAGAGGACTTTGTTGGGACAATTGGAGAAATTTGGATCAGATTATATAATAGATAATAGCATTAGTGTTAAATTTCCTAACTGTGATAATATAGGGTGATGTTGTAGGAGACACGCTTTCTCTTGAGAGATATATTCTGAAGCATTCAGGGGTTAATTAAGAACAATAATAAGAACAACTTGCTGGGTTCTGGAACTCTAGATCTTGATGAATAAGTTTGTGTTCATCGTACCCATTTTCATCCTAAAAGTTTTCAGTTTTCAGTGTATTAATATTTTTGGTCCATTTTCTGGCAGACAACTTTCCATATCTTTATGTCATTTTAATTGCCTTTCTCTAGATGGGTTGGCTTTGTGGCCTTATGATTCCCTTCAGGTATGGTGAATAGAACAAAAAATATTCCTAATGCTGATGTACAGTACTATGGGATAATGCTTTATATTTCCAGTGCTCTTCCTTGTGACACTTTGCACTCATTTTTGGTACAAAAGCTTTTCAGGACAATGTTTTACAGGGAATAATGTAAAATTACTATAGATCCTTTGTCTAGCAGTTCATCTGGGAATCCTACCATTTGATATCATTGGTTTGGCCTTTTTCTTCCCAGAAAAGCTTAGGGTCAACTAAAAATTAGTCAATTTTAATGTGCGTTTGAATGCCCCATGAAACTCAACTGGCTCCAGCACTGACTCTGGGGCATCAGCCATCAGCTTCTGTTCTTCAGAAACTTAGTAAAAGTTTCCCTTGCTACTGTTCAAATTCTCTTTACTAAGTATCGCTTGCCTATAGGTCCAAAAAATATTGATATTATGTATAAATGTGCTTTATGTATTCTGTACATATCTACTTATACATCTAAGTGTGGTTTTCGTAAAAGAGGAATAACAAGAGTGTGAATTCAAGTAAGGGTATAGGCTGAAATGTAGTAAAAACAACATGGGCTTTAGAATAAGACTATTATCCCCTTAATCTCTCTTCTCACCTATACTGGCTTCTGACCTTGGTGGGACCATGGAAACTGTCTGGGTGTCTATGGCCTTCCAGGCTGGTTTTAAAGAGAATGCCTTATGCTTAAAGTAGGTCTTCTGTCAATATTAGGCCTCTCTCTTTTTTTTTTTTTCTTCCACTTGAGAAAGTGTGAAAGTATTAATAGCTTACATTTACTAGGTACTTATTATGTACTTAAGCTGTGCATGAAAAGGGGTTTGCACATACTGATAGCACAAGAGTCAGAAGTTGACTGGTTAAAAGTAGGGGCTCCAGAACTAGCCTTCCTGGGTTCAATTCCTGACTTTACTAACAATTAGCTTCATGATTCAGGATAAGTTACTTCACCACTCTATACCTCAGTTCTCTTATCTTTAAAGTGGGGAGATGATAATATTTTCCTTACTGGGGTCTTGTGAGGATTGAATGAGATAATATTTGTTAAACACTTAGAGCAGTGTCTGATATATAATGAGTACTTAACATATAGTAGCTTTTATTATAAAGTGTTATTATCTCATTCAATCCTCTTAGCAGCCTGGTGGGTTAGATAAAATTACTATTCATACTATTTGTGAGAAACTGATCATAAGCAAGGTTAAATAATTTGAACCAGGACACTCAGTAAAAAAAAAACAGAATTAGGACTTGATTCTTGTCGGTTATTAACTACTAAAATTTCTCCTTAAGTCTCTCCAATCCAATTTCTTATGGGGATTGTTTAAACAGTCTGATATAGGAACTTGTCAAAAAGCTTGTTGGAAATTTAAATATAGATTTTTCTCTCTAAATCTCCTTAGTCATACTTATTTATTCTCTCAAACAACTCTAGTGAAACAAACAAACATCATTTCTCATGCAGAAGTCATGTTGACTCATTCCATGCTAAATTATTCTCTTTTAGTTATTCAGCTATACTACCCTTACACCAATACCTCAGAAAAATTGCAAGGCTGACTGAAATTTGAAAAGGAGGTGTGAGTTTGGACAAATCATTTAACCTCCTTGAAAAGGTATTTGGACTAGATAAGCTGTAGGGTTTTTTCCAGCTCTAAAATTCTATGATCCATGATTATGGATGTAATGACTGAGACCCTCTTTTCCACTTGCTATAGGGGCCCTGCTGAGGCACTATTCCATTTATTTGATACTCTACTTACACGGATATTTGTTTTTCTTCTGATTCTTTAGGGTATAAAATAAAAGATAGAGACAAAAGACATGTAAGGAAAATGTACTAAAAAAGACATGTTAAAGTTAAGTAGCAAAGGGTTTTTCAGAGGGGAGAAGAGGGATTTGATACTCACTTTAAATTAGGCTTCCTTTTTTGTTGTTGTTGTTATTATTTTGGTATTCTGTGACCTTCTTTTATTGACCATATCATTCCTTCATTTTATATTCAAATAATACTGTAACAGAATTTCCGAGAAGGCAGAGCTAATATCCAAATTTGTGGAACATTCTGGTGTTTCTTTTAAATACAATGCATACTTTGTTTCCTTCCCTCTAATGGCAAAACTGTCAGTGTTTCCATGTGCCCATTTTAGTCCCGTCAAATTAGGCAAACTAAAATTAGGTCATTATTAGGAACCATCCTACTACACCTTCAGAAATGACCACAGTTCATCTAATAAGCACATTCTAAGAAAAAAAAACCACTGTATTTATTAAATATCTGTTATCTATTCTGAACTGTTGCATATATTGGGGATACAGAAATCCAAAATTCAGAGACTTTCCTAAAAAAACTTAGTGACTAAAAACAATATAAAACAATAACATGCCTCAAAGCTGTGCTACAAGAGACACACAGAAAACTGTTCTGGAAGCACAGAGGATGAATACCTGGTTTGTTTGCTAGGAGGAGATGCATACAGAGTTTCTCAAAGAAGCAATGGATAATTGAGTGGTGTCTTGAAAACTACATGAGAATTGATCTGGTTTTGAGATGAAGGTTCCAGAAAGAGAGACCAGCATGTGCAAAAATGAAAGAAAGGCATGTTTGGAAAACTAATTCCATATAGGAGGCATTTAGACTGCTTATGGCCCAGTGGGTAAAGTTGAGTGTGGAGAGGTTGAGACAGGCAGATTATGAGGGGTTTCACATATCCTACTACAGATTGTCCAGGGGTTCATAAAGTATCATTGATAGGTTTTAAGCAGTTGAATGGGATGATCTGATTTGTTAACTGTGCATTTCCCATCATAAGAGAACTGCTTAGAAAGGGTCCTGATGACTTTTTCCAGCTAATCAATTTCCAGGACTTAATACAGTGTCTAAAATATGGTACATATTTTACCATATGTAAAAAAAATTTCATATGATGGATCAATCCATCAATGAAAGAACTAAGCTACTTAGTATTTGCTTCTGGACTACATATCAAATTATTTACAGGAGTAATGATGAGATTTTCTTTAAAACATTTAGGCAAGAAAGGGGGTGGTAGGGGAGGATAGATAAAATAAGATTGTTCAAATGTAAATAATCATGAATACTGGGCATCTAGTACCCAGGGGATCATATTTCTATTTCCTTTACTTTATGTTTGATATTTTTCCATGATAAAGAAGTTTTTAAAAATTGCTCCTGAGTTAATAAGGCAACTTGATTTCTAGATTCCAAATGTTAATGTTTGAAGCATAAATATCTCAGTTAAAAAGAACTAAGCTTTTAAAGAATGATAATACATTTGTAACTTAAAAAAAAAACTAAAAGAAAAACCTTGAATACTATAAAAATTTTTGGAGTTTTAATGTAATTCTTGACACTAGATTTTTAAGTTTTCAAACTAATTGTGGCTAGAAAAGTTCTTGACTCAAACCTCTTTATAGTTTATATTATAGAATTGCAACTAATGTTAGAAATTCTTAATTTTTTAAATATGGAAATCATACCCTTATTCAAAAACGTGTTGTGAAAGAAATGCTTTCACATTAATCTATATCGCATGCAATTGATTTCACAAAATTTTATGTTGTTAATTTTGCAGTTACTAAAAATAACTTGCTGGAATATATTCCTGCTAGTATTTGAAAAATATATCCACTTAGTACTAAAAGCAATTATATTAAGACACACAAAAACATTGGGGCACCTGGCTGGCTCAGTCGGTTGGGTGTCCAACTTCGGCTCAGGTCATGATCTCGTGGTCCATGAGTTTGAGCCCCATGTCGGGCTCTGTGCTGACAGCTCAGAGCCTGGAGCCTGCTTCCGATTCTGTGTGTGTGTCTCTCTCTCTGACCCTCTCCTGCTCATGCTCTATCTCTCTCTGTCTCTCAAAGATAAACATTTAAAAAAACACACACACACACACAAACATAGTCTACATGTATAAATGTATCATAGTTTCTATTTCAGGAATGTGAATTCATCATCGTTAAATTTGAATTTTTTTTTTCAACGTTTATTTATTTTTGGGACAGAGAGAGACAGAGCATGAATGGGGGAGGGGCAGAGAGAGAGGGAGACACAGAATCGGAAACAGGCTCCAGGCTCCGAGCCATCAGCCCAGAGCCTGACGCGGGGCTCGAACTCACTGAGCGCGAGATCGTGACCTGGCTGAAGTCGGACGCTTAACCGACTGCGCCACCCAGGCGCCCCGTCATCGTTAAATTTGAATGGTATGTATAGCCACTGATTCTATCTCTTGCAGTCTGTTCAATAAATTGAGATATTGCTGCTGATAAAGTCAGATTTTAATAATTGACAATTTCTGGGGACTGGCCAGACTACCACCAAAACCTTTTCTTTCCAGATGCAGCCATTTTGGGGGAGGGAGGAGGGTCTCAGCTACTTCAGATTAGCTGTCATATCTGCAATCAGTGTCTGGTGAGCTGCGTATCTCCATGTGTTGTATGAAAGTACACAATGAGGGTCCAACTGCAAGCTAGTGTTTAAATGCTGGTTCTTCAGTTAATGCATGGAGAGAAAGTAAGCATGTTACAAAGAGGATTGCATAGAAGTAGGAATGGCATATGGAGACAAGGGCAGACATTAAAGGTTGACTTTTGGTCCTTGTATCACTTCAAACAGTGTTGCCCAAGAAAAAGAAACACGGCTTCACAGAAGTGGTACATGTCACAACTTGTGATGAAGTTCTTATTTTTCTTTTTAACACTTACAAAATAAGTTTCTATCAACATATTCTCTTAATAATAAAAAGGAAAAAACTAAGAAGCCACATGAGAAACTGGCTAATTGAAAGGGAAAATGACCTTTATAATTATTCAATAGAAGAATGCTATGTTAATAGGTGTTAGGGGGAAATATCTTACTATCGTGCCATGGAAATTTGCCCTTGTGTGTTCATCAAGGATGCCTTTAAAATTTTTTTTTGGCATGATGGGATCCGGCTCTGGAAATGAAGTAAGTTTCCCATACTAAATATCTCAAAGAGGTTAAGTTAAGCACATCACAACGGGTTTTGAGTCAATGTAAGTTTTCTTCAGCCACTATTAGATTGAAAACTTTACAAACGACAGTCTGAAAGCTGCATTAATTACTCCAAAGATTCTCTCTAAAAAATTAGTAATTCCTCTAACTCAGCAAAATTTAATATCTAAAGAGGCCGCATTTATCTTGACTTTGGCAAAAATGTTGAAATAAAAATTTAGTAGCACAAAAATAGATAAATATACTTCACAAACAGAAAATGCTTCCTGCTTAGCACCTCCTTTCTTAAGGAAAAGTAGAGAACGGAAGCCCTTTTTCTTCCTTTTCTCACAAGTTGTGTAAATTATTTCCCTAGTCTTTTGTGTAAATAACCAGGAGAGCTGAAAATAAGAGATCTTGAAGATTTTAATGTGTGGCACTCTCAACGATAAGAAGCATAGATCCTCTTTATATTTTTAGAGCTCTTAGGATATATCCACATTAATTACATATCTTAATTCCTATGCTTGGTTTATCATTGGAAACTAAAGTTTCAGTGATGGAAGAGAATGAAAATTTCATGGAGACCCTGAAAAAACTGAAAATATGGGGATATCGGGGAAACACGGAAATCTTATATGTACCGAAAAACCCAAAACACTGAATGACAAAAATAAGTGTAAGGTGTAATGTATGCGAACTGGAGAGGTAAGGATGGTGAGACATTTAATGAGGCAATATATTTCTTCTTTTCCATATGATACCACTTACTCAATATTCTTAACAAAGATGTTCCCTAATGATGTTCAGTAACATCACTTCTGATAACTATTGAGAGAAAATAACACATACGTGCTTACGAGGAGATTCCATTTAAAGGCTACATTAGTTTTTCTATAAATCATTGTTATTTGATAAGTTTTGATGATCATTAAAAAAATCTACTGTACCCATTTCATCTACATCTATATTTTTATGTGCTTAAATTTAAGTATGAAAACTATGAATACAATGGAATTTGTAGGTATAATATCAAAATCAAATTGTAAGCTTTCTTAAATTTTGCACACACACAACTCAGGTGAAAGATCTACTTGTTATCAACATTATTTTAAATTTTATAACTGTATAATAGAATGCATTCTTTGTTTGAGCTAGTTAGCTAATCACCATTTCAAAAAATATAAGTATACCTATCAAAGGGACTAAAGTAACAGAAACATAAGAAGATCTTTGCCAAGTATATATACATAAGAAGAAAAATAAAGGCAATTTACAAGGAAGGTGGTATAACTTGACAGACCTTTCTGTAGGAATTCAGAAAATGGAAACACTTTTTTTTTTTTTTTTACAAAGTCAGTTTAAATCTAAACTGGTTTCATTCTCAATTTTGAGTTGTATCTTACTTTTATAATATCTTACTCTCATATTTGAGTATCAGGTCAGACTTTTGGGCATTCTGTCAGTAAGGTCTTACTCTTTAAACAACCATTCTCCTTCTTCACCAACAGTATCTACTTTGTGTCCTTGATTCTGAGTGTTCTTTATCATGTAGAGATTACTCACTGTCATATAAATCCCCCCCCTTTCTTCCCATATAAATACTTTTTCTTCTTTGGGGTTTTCAAAGTTTATGAATTCAGGAATATGGAAAGGCAAGTGACTACTTACCTCTTGTCCTCAAATCCCATCTTTAAATCACATTCATAATAGTATGTTTTATCTAAGACACCACCACTAGCAACTTTCAAAGCCTCTCCATCTCTTCCCCAGAGTCTACCTTCCCATTTCCACTGTTCTGTGTTCAGTCCGGCCCACTCTTGATCCATCAGACATCTGCATATGATAGAACATGCCTACAGACTTCTCCTTTAAGTTTCCTCCCATCTGGAACAGCTTTTTCTACTTCATCCACTGTGCTGCTCCAAATCTTGTGGGAATATGTTCTAAAATTGCTTTTCTTCTTTAATCTTTGTAATTGTACTGTTAACTCATGCATGTTGTTAAAAAAATAAATAAGTCCATGAAGATGTGTATTTTTTGTGTAAACCAAGACTTACATATAAAATATGTAAGCTACTAGGATTATTTAATTTGGAGGAAAATTATTTGAATGGAAATTTTTTGAATGGTGAATTACTAATAACATTCAAATAAGTAAGGAATTATACAATTGTTGGTAAACAACTAATTTTTGTTACATATTAAAAGGAACTGTGCTCTAACATAAGTAAAAAGGTTTTTCAGTGAGATACAGGTAGGCGATATAAATTGTTAAATAATGGATTGGTTTATTAAAGCTGGTTATCTTTTTCTTTCTGGAGTAGCCAAAGAGTATATCTGCTCATATGTTTCAAATTTGATATACATCCAAGCTTTGTGAAGGAAGAATGTCTGTGTAGAGAGAAAGTCAAACAGACATGGACAGAAACATACAGTATCGGGGAGCAAGCCAGGAGGAGGAGTGGGGTGTGTTAAATAAGACTCTATTGATAGTTGTGTGTTATTGTTAGGGCAGATGAGTATTAAAAAAGAAGGTATTTTCTGAAAAAGAATGCTTTCTACTTTTCCATTTCTACACTTTATAGGATGAAGCTTTTGCTATAAAATAAAAGCACAACATCAAAATAAACACAAGACTTAATATATAATTCAAAAGTTGTGTTTGCAGAATCTTTTTGGAGTTATGTATTATTTCATCATCCTACTGGAGACAAACCAAATTTCATAAAGGTAGTGGGATCTTTTCATTTATAAATATCATCCCATCTTGTTCTAGGAAGGACTTAAATGGCAACATTTGATTATTTCATTAGAATAATAGCTTATCATGATCAAGACAAACTTTTTAAGTGTTTATCTTGTTTCATGTGATGCCAAATGAATTTTACAGAAACTGACATTTCAAGAAAAGTTCATAATTCTCCGAAACAGTGTATTAGATAAATACATTTGTTGTTAGCTTTTCAAACTTTTACTATTTTTGTTAGCCTTCTAATATAAAAGGCATGGAAATCCTTTTAAGTTGGCATTTTATTTTTGAAGTCCATGAAAAAGTTAAAATAATCAACAAAAAGGGATATAGATGGAATCTGAGCTATCCTCACATGCAAAAGAGTTAATACTGGAAGAAGAGGTGCAAGGTCCATGGCCTTGGGAACTAAAGTATAGGACTTCAAGGTCAGACTTTCTTTCTATCTGCTATGTACAGACTTTCTGCATACATATGCACAATAAGTGACTTAATGTAAACCTTATAGTTAATTGATGATGCCAGAATCCAGAAATGTGTTTCATGTTTAAAGAAATTAAAAAATTATAAGGAAGTATTTGTTATATTTGAAGAACTTAGAAAAATCCAATTTAACATCTACTGTTAAAAACAAATAGTTTATTTGGTTGTAAAAAAGTTTTAATTTTTAGCTGGTAACCTGTATTTTCTTGTAACAGACTGATGGTAATAAATTAATTCAAAGACAAGCTTACAAATGTCTTCAAATTAGGTATTTGAAAAAGAAACCATAAACATTGTCCAAGGTTAGTCAAAATGACAAGAGCATCATTTCCAGAAAACTTAGAAGGGAAATTTTCCTTAACAATTTTTTAGGAGCTAAGTACTGGTAGCAAGCTTAGGAAAAGTTTTCGTGGCTTCTAAATGAAAAGCATACATGAGATAATCATACTAGCTTTCCATGTTTACATAACACTCGCAAGACATATATGGAAAACTTTACCCAGGGTAATTTTATATTCCATGCCATAATTTTGTTTATTTTCCTTTGCAAGGATAAAACATCTATTAGTAAGAATCAGACTAATACAAATATTTCAAAACCACAAGATTATGACTATAATTTTTAGTTCCTAAAATCTGTTTGTAAGAACATCATGATGATATAAAATATCACAATTATTCGAAGAATATAAGACTTTTTAAAAAGTTAAAATAGAAAGCATCAGTCATAGAAATAAATAGAACTGCAAAAAGGCATATTAAATGTCTGTCTTTTCAAAGCTAACTATCTAGAAGCAAGCCACTTACCTACAATAGATAGAATGGAATTCATGTCTATAAAAATGCAAATACTTTCAATATTTGAAGGATAGCCATTTCAATAAATACAGTAGCTCTGATAACCAGGCTGCAGTAGGACGAGTCATGGTAACTTCTCTTTTTTATTCGATTAAGATTGTTCTAAAAGGCAATTTTTACATCCTATCATTCCAAAGAGGTTGAGGCTTTTTTTCTTCTTCCTCACATGTAGGATGATTTCTGGATATTTAGTATAGGGCATCACACCGGTTCAGTCTTGCAGTGCAACACAAGGCAGTTGCAGCAAGTATTTCCCACTAGTAATGTAACGAGCTAGGAGGGAACAAGGCTTGAGGAAACAATCTAGAAAACCATAACACAGCTTGTTGGTCCTTTACCCACAAATAACCTTTTTAGACCAGATACATAAAACGCAGTTTATTATCTAAAATTTTAAAGGGGAATCTTTTGTTAATTGTTAACAAAGAACGACTATCCTAATTCCCTTTAAAATGCAACCCTTAAAAAAATCAACTATCAAGTCTTTTTGAAAAGTGCTTAAATCATCTGGAGATAAAAATCACTTGGTGTCCTTGTTTTCTAACAAATGGCTTTTTCCATTGTTTCCATTAATTTCACCCATATTCGTTTTTTTAAAAAACAAGGCCCTTACCCTCATCAGCAAAACACAGATGTATTATTTAGCATATAAAACCGGTAATTACCTACTAATTTACGAAAGATTAATTTTTTCTCTTTTCGTCAGTTTTCAAGAAGTCTTCCCGTGATTAACTGTAAACAGGAATGGTTTACACCTCAAATTAGAAGCCATTAATTAGCATGACGAAGTCAACTGCAAGATACACAGATAATTTAAATTATTTAATCACTAATCACCTTGGTTAAACTGTAGTATACTCTTTCAATATCCTTCGGTAGGGTATTGATCTGTCAGTAAATTACCTCCCGATCAGTTAGAGATAAATATTAGCGTTCTTTCCTTTCTCTCAGCTTTACATTATTCCTTCTTGTAAATACTTAAAAAACCTTTAAGGTTCTTTAATCCCAAGTCGCTAATTAGCCATCACTAGCCTTTTTGTAACCAGGAAAAAGAGTATCTGAAGTACAGATCAGGAGTTCGCTTTGCCCGTAAACAATAAAATAAATTAAAATAAAACATCTTTAAAATGTAAAATGCTTAAGGCAACGGCAATAATAAAAGACATACGCAGAGGTGGCTTCGGCAAATAACGGGCTTGCAAACGCCAAGTGCTTAACAAAAAAAAGCCGAACCTCTATTGCAATATACAGCACTCCAATAAATTACACAACACTTTGCATAGGCTGCAGAAATAACGCAGGACAAGACTTACACAGATGCCAATCCGCAGCATTTATACACATGCACATGGCAAGAGACAGAAACCAAACACTATCATTCAACTCGGGCCGGGGAGCGCGATCCCGAGTTTGCCCAGCGCGAGAGGGCTCTCTGCGTGTGTGTCTGTGTGCGCGCGTGAGAGTGAGACCCATCCTCGGGGCATTTCCCCTCTTTGGGCAGTTTTGCTTCATTTGTTTCCCATTTCTGCTACATAGAAACTAACTTCCATCTCAGCCCCAGCCAGCGCCACTGAATAGAGCCTGTGCTGCGGCTTCGTGTGCGTCAGATCCCTCCGCGGAGCCGTCCCCGGCCCCCTCCCTCCCGCGGTCGGCCTCCACAGAGAAAGCGCCTTTCAGCCAACCGGCGGCTCCGACTCCGACATCTTCTCCGACTGGAAATAAATAAATAAATCGCACCTTTGGCCGGGGAGGAAAGGGCAGGGGTCTCGTCACACTGGGCGCGGGGGCGCTGGGCGCGGGGCCGGAGGCACTCTTTTTTGCGCCGGGGGGCGGGGGCGCGGGCCGAGGACCGGGCCAAGCCCGGGCCGCGAAGGCGGCGGACTCCTTTCTGCGGCGGAGGGATCCGCGGCGGAGGCGGCGGCGGCCGTAGCCGCTGCCTGAGAGTTGTTGTTTCCTCCTCCTCCTCCTCCGCCTCCGCCGCCGTTGCTTGAATGGTGGAGCCGAGGCTGGGCTCGTGAACACACACTGACAGCTATAGGGCAGGCGGCGGCACCATCCCCGCTTCCCCTCGGCGGCGGGGTGTCCCGCCGGCGGCCCTGAAGTGACCCATAAACATGTCTTGTGAGAGGAAAGGCCTCTCGGAGCTGCGATCGGGTAAGTCGGGGGGCTGCTGGGGCCGCTGGCACCGGGCGATTCCGCCCGCGGTCCCCCGCCCCCCGCCGCCCGGCCGCTAAGCCTGTGTGTCTCCCCGTCCCCCTCTCCCGCGCAGAGCTCTACTTCCTCATCGCCCGGTTCCTGGAAGATGGACCCTGTCAGCAGGCGGCTCAGGTACGGCGGCGCGCGGCGCGCGGCGCGGGCCGAGCCGGCGCTCGCCGCTCGCGGGCGTGGGGGAGGGCGGCGGCGGCGGCGGCGGGGCTGCGGCCCGGGGCGCGGGGCTCAGCTCTCCCCGCTTTGTTGTTGCAGGTGCTGATCCGCGAGGTGGCCGAGAAGGAGGTAAGGGCGGCGGCGGCCCGGCGCGTCTCGCCGCCGCGCGGCCGCCTCTGGGCCGTGCCGCCGCCACGGCCGCCGCTGGGGCGCGGGGCGCGGGGTTCGGGGTCCCCGCCGGGGCGCGGGGCGGGCGGGGGAGGGGAGCTGGCGGGCCCGGGCTGGGGGCCGGGCTCACGGGGCGTCCTCTCCCCGCAGCTGCTGCCCCGCCGCACCGACTGGACCGGGAAGGAGCATCCCAGGACCTACCAGAATCTGGTGAGACATTCACGTCGCGGAGCAAAGAAACTTTTCCCCGAGTCGAATAAAAATTGAATTTCCCGCAATTTTTTACAGAGACAAAAACTTGGCCCCAGAACGTGAAAGCTCCAAAGGCCACGGGGAGGGTTGGGAGGCCGGCGCGGGGGCTTCGGGGGGCAGTGGTCGGGGGGACACGCACCCCGAGGCCGCAGGGGCTGCCAACAATTTATTTGTGATATTTTGTTAATGTACTAGAAATAAAGATACGTCATGAGTGTTGTGCAGTGCAAGGCCGGAGGAGGAGGGGCCGGCGCGCGCGTCCGTGCGGGCGCGGGGGCGCGCGCGAGGCGGCGGCGGCGGCGGCGGGAGCGGCGCGAGGAAGGAGGGCGCGCTTGCTCGCTCGCTCGCTCGCTTGCTTGCTTGCTCTGCACGCGCGGTCGGCTCGGCTTTCTCCTGCCCCACACAATAGCTGGTGACTAACTGCTCCGAAGTGGCATTAGCATTTCACAAGCAGGCTATTCAGCCGCAGCGGAACCGTAGCAAGGCGTTATTTTTTTTTTTCTCTCTCTCGATTCTTTTGCTTTCCTTAAATTCAGAGCTAGGTTTTTTGTTTGAGGGGTTCGGATGTATGATGATAGTCGGCCGGAGGCTCCTCTTGCTTTTTTCCAAAACACATTCGCAGAAGTGTAAAAGCCTGTAACCCCCCTGAAAGCCAGAAGTTTAACAGGCTTTTTCTAATTTTGCTGATTCTCGTGCTATTCCGCGACTTCAGTAAAAACTGTTATTGGAAGTCACTGAAGAGTTTTGATTTTTACGCTTACATTTATTGTGGTATGGAACTTGGCAAGTAAAAGTTTTCCAGCTTATATTGGGGTGTATTTTGTTTAATAGCTTGAAAAGTAGCTATTTTTTTTAATTTTGTGGGGTTTCACAGTGAATATGTTAGTAATTTCTAAAAATGGTCTTATGAAAGTGGACCTGTTGTGGCTGGACGAGTAACGTATTTGTGTTCGGTAGTTGTATTTTTTCATATTGTCTCTCCTAAACCGATTTAGGTTGTTTGTATGAATATGTGTGTCTGGAGCAGTAAAAGCAGTCACACGGCGGGGGTGGTGGGGGCGCTTAATCTGTGCAGTGCAACTGACTCGGAACTGATGTTTTGAGGTGGTTCTAACGAGTATAACGTTATTTCATGAGGGCTTCTGAAACGATTAGGAAGTTTCACCTACGTTAGAATTGAATGTCTTCTGTGAGGTGAAAGCATGACAAGATTTTGGTGGCATTTGTTTCATTTGGATAGAACATCTAACGTTTGAATTTAAATCTCTTACAATTTCATGTAGATTAAGCGTCCATTAGGTTTAGGAAATTTAATGGAGCCTTAACAGAATATATTTATTTCCACACTCTGTTTTCAAGTAGTGATCGAGGCTTTCATTCAATACTTTGCTACAGTGAATGGAGGGAGTTTGAAGCAAACTCTTAAGATTCAGTGCCTGCAATATTTTAATTTGGAGTGGGGGGGGGGGTGTAAATATTTGACAGAATCCTAAGTGGGTTCCTTGACTTGTTACTTGAAAAAATTATGGAGCTTATAGTATTCTGTTTTTAAGAATTGGGCAGATTTTACAAAACTCATTCTTGAATCTCATAAAAACCTCAGTCACTGAAGATTGCTGTTTTCTTGTAAAATTAAAATGTAATATTACTGCATTTTTAAAATGAAGCAGCTGATGGTATTTTGCTAAATTATGGGAATGTGTAATACTTGCATGAATATCATGTTTTCTCCAGTAAAAACAGGGGCACTAATGTTCATTTTTAGTTTCTTGAGAGGGTTTTTCATTTCATATATTAATAAAATGAATTTATATTTCTTGTCTCTTTAACAGATTTAGAATAGTAAGTGGTGTCTTCTTTAGTGTGTTATTTTTCAAAATCCACCTATTTTGCATGGAAGTGGGGTTTTTTGCCTGGAGTGTTTTCTCCTTTTACCAGAACAGTCATCTTGGCATACTTACGAGGCAGTTAAGAATTCTCGTTAAAATGTAAGAGTTCCTGGTTCATTTTCTCTTTTTGTTCATTCAGCATATTGTTCACTCCATATCTACTGGATACAAGACACCTTTTGAAGTGCTTTTATATCCATCAAACTATATAACTAGGTGTGTGGGTATTTGGTTTAACTTAATTTGGGTTTTTGAAATTCAGTTAGCTCTAAGACATTTTGGAACACCATATGTCTAGGTGAGCACATGCAAAATCTCTTGTATAATGTTCTCTATTGTCTTAATTTATTCTTATGACTTAAAAAACTTCATTGCCTTCAAGTTGAATTTACTTAACATTGGTTTTAAGTTAATTTGGTGAGTGAAACCAAAATAATAACTATTGTGATTTCAGTAGTGTCTATCTCTACCTGGAAATATGTTGCTCTGTTAACTGATAAATTGACTAATATGTTAAGTGGAAGAATATATATGTCAGATTGAAATTTCTAGAAAACCTCAAATTACAGCTATTTAACATAGATCAGCATCTGTAGTCAGCCTACATGTAAATCACAGCGATTGAGTTTTGACCAAGAGGAAACTGGAGTTTTAAGAGCACTTTTAAAGGATCATAGGTTTTAAAAAAAAAGGATGCATTTATTGCTAAGTGTGATTGATAAAGTTACTATAAAACATCATTGTATTATCATCTACCTTAAGATTTAAAACATTTTTAAGATTGAATGGAATTTGATACAAAGTGAAATGGTTTGTTTCTTATAGTATGTGTTTAATCAGAGTTTGTATTTTTAAAAATAGGTTGGTCTTAAAGCAAAAGGGTATATTTTAAGCTTTCATCAGAATTGTTATTTTTTAAATGGAGCCAAGCATAGGTAACTTTTTATAGAACAGGAAAACTCAGATAATTTTTGGGCAAAGAGAAAGCTTTGTCATTTATTTCTTATTTTGAATAGTGAAATTAGTTGGTGTATTAAGTTTTGCTGTCTAGTTGTCACTTTAGTTAGTGGTGATTGCATACTTAAGGATCTTGAGGCAGAATCTTTAAACACTTTTTACCAAATTTGGGATTCTGATTACATTTCTTGCTTACATGGCTGTTTTGTTTTGTTTGTATACATATACATACACATACATATATATGCATGTGTTTGTATACATATACATACACATACATATATATGTGTATATATTGCATATGTATATACATAAAAACTGGGTTCTTGTTAAACCCAGTTAAAATGTTAAATGCTAAAAATGATGTAATTTTTATTTTATGTAGTGGTATTTACTTTTCCTAAAATCATTCCACTTACTAGAAATCTTTCTATTCAAATGAAAGGATTGGGAGTTAGATATGGATTGTGATTTTAGTCCTGTCAGCAATTAGCCTGCAGGTTACCTCAAGCAGTTATGGAATTTCTCTGGGTCCCAGTTAGCTCATTTGTAAAATAAGTGAATTGAAATTTTTGTAATCTGAAAATTGATTTTGAACAAGAAATAGCAATACATTGTCTCTAAAAGCTCAACTCTTTCATTTTGTTGATGGTTATCCAAAACACAAAAAAGTAGATACGGAGAAAACCTGCAGATTAGAAAATTATATAAATGCTTTTTATAGTGCCATTCTTAGGTTGTAGTATATTTCTTCTTAGAGACAGGTGAATATTTTTGATACCCTACCCACATTGTAGACTGCCTCTTTACTCTGTAATTAGTATATTTTTCTCCATGGTTTAAGTACTAGTTTTCATAAATTATTGCTAGTCTTAAATTCAGAGAAGAATAAGAACCATGAATAAGATATACTGAAGTATAGATCATACGTGTGCATGTATTTAGAGTATGCTGATTAATGTGAAAGTTAAGATTCAAAACCTAGGAGACAAGTTTTAGAAAAGAAACAAAAACATGTTTTTGAATGAGGTATTTCTGTTCTATATTGAAGATAATACGGAGCTTTTAAAACTTAACCATTAAAATTTTGGGGGTGGGGGATGACGAGTAATGAAGTGAATGTGCAGAATAGAGTTACATTTCGTTTTTTAATAGAGTATCAGTGAAATAGTAAGATTTGCTTGGTAGTCGCTAAAACACAGCTTTTGTATCCTATAGTCAGTCCTTGGGGTGCCTGGGTGGTTCAGTCAGCTGTGTCCGACTCGTGATTTTGGCTAAGGTCACGATCTTATGGTTGATGGATTCGAGCCCCTCATCGGGCTCTGCGCTTATAGCACAGAGCCTGCTTGGGATTCTCTCTCTCTCAAAATAAACTTAAAAAAAAATCTCCTAATTCTTCTAATGAAAACTACAAAGTTAACATGCTAGGGAAACATGCTGAAGGGCTCAAATGGGCAAAACTTGATCCTTTCTTATCTATGCAGTTATTCTGTTGGTATATATACCATTATTTTAAGAAGTTGGAGGCATTTACAAATATTTTTAAAGGAAACAAGTACCCGTTAAATTCTTTATACTCCCAAATGATTGTAAAGTGGCCTGAACATAAGGAGGAGTTGGATTATCCCATCCCCAACTACATAATGGTGTTTTACATGACTGTAATGAGGCAGAATAGTACTGCAGGAGCTTGTTTCCAGTCTGTAAAATGGGCTAAAAATAGCCCTATTTTGTAGGATTCGGTGAGTGATAACTGACTGGCACAAATCAAGTACAATGTAAAGGTTTGTGTTTGCAATTATCAGGACTTTAATAGTGGTAGTAAAGGTTCCAATTATAGCTTTATGATGCATTAAAGTTTCAGAAAACATCTTTATTTGAGAAGTAAGTATGCATAATTTTCTGAACATAGCAGCTGCAGCCTAAGAAAGACCGCTTTAAAACTTCAGAAGATATTATTGGTAGAATTATATTGTAGATCCAGTAATTAAGTCTAAGGTAGAAAAAAGTACAATAAATACCAAAAGTAAATAATTTTTAAAACATTGTGGCTAGAATTCTAGAAGAATTTTGGTGGTCTGTATAGTGATTCTATGACTTTTTTGTGGACTAATTAACATTAAAAAATGTTTGGGTAGTTGAAGTATCCAAAACTGGTTAGAGAATACATGAAACTTTTTTTCTTTTGGTAGTCAGATGACATTTAGGGATTTGTGAAGGGAACTTGGCTGTTGCTTCTGTCTCCTTCTGTTCAAAGATTTGTATAATTTAAACTCCTCACAATGGTTTGTATTTTTGAAATTGTCAGAGAGGACATGTTTTGTCAGTCTGGTTTAAAGTTACATGTTTTAAACAGAGCTTAATACAGACTTTTTGAATTAATCTTTAAGTGAGCACTAGGTTAAATTAATCCTATGAATGCCAATTTTTTAATCCACTCAAAATTCCTTTGTCAGATCACAAGTTTTTGTTTCTTTTATGTAGAAGCACCTTATCTAGTCTACTGCAGTCATTTTTCTTTTTCCCAAATTTTATAGTTACTTGTCATTGTCACTGCAGAATTGTAACAGATAAAATTGTATCCTATACAACTTGTTCTGGACAAGTAATACCAGACAGGTTAATTTCATTCTTGTAGTTTCTCTGTTTAAGTTTCTGAATTCACAGAAAAGTATATGTAATACTAATAAGCAAAGTGGACGTTAGTTAACAGTACTAAGTATCCATTTTAATGGGCTTTTTAATTATATTCAAGAAAATCAGGCATTAAAATGAGTGTATTTTTCTTCTAGGGTATTTAAGTTGCTTTTATAATTACATCTAAAAGTAATAAAGGTTATTATATGATACAAACCAAACTTAAAATTTTAGAAAAAAAATTTTAAATGTGTAAAGATTATCGATTTCTGATTTGTTTGTGAAAAGCTATATTATGGGTACAATTATGAGTAATTTGTGAAAACTAATAAATTATCTTAGAATGGATAAGTATATGTTACTGAGCATATGGAATATAGAAGAGTCTATTTTAGAACAGATTGGAGAAAATGATACTTTTTTTTCTCTATGGAATTTGAGAATTTAGTGTACTAAAAAATCAAAATTATGATATAGAAGAATGAAATATGTAAGTGAGAACGTTTGGTCTCTGTAGTGACAGAGAAGGCAATCTTCAGATATGATGCTGGTGCATCTTTATTTGCCTTACACACACAGAAGCAGCCTATTTGAGCTCAGGGATGACAGATAAGGAAAAGGGTGGTTGGTTGGATGAGAAGTTTTTCATACTAAGAATATGTAGTTAGCAACATGATCTGATGCTCCTTCTGTTTAAGTTAAAACTAAATTGTAAATGGAATGAGGTTTATAATATAGCTTAGGTTATTCGTGATAGCATGGATGATGGCAGCAGGAGGCACGTATTCTGGACTCCAGGTGGCCTGTGATCATGGTGGCATGACCCATTTGATCTTTATCAGGGATAGAGAACAGGCACATAGCCTGTCTTGGCAGAGGTTATAGTAGAAATGCAAGAAATATTTACCTTGTGTCATTTGATTCTGGTTTAGATTTTGAGGAAATACTAAATTCTAGGCAACTTGGAGAAATGTGCATTTTTTTTTTAAACAACTTCACTGCCATTGTATGTGTGGTGTTAGTTATTTTGAGTATACTGTTTGAAACTGAAACGTGACTAAAAATGAAACTAGTCGTTCTCTTAAGAGTATTTATATTGACATTTTAAGAATAGTTTAAGAATTTTCCGTCTTTAAATTAATAGACGATAACTTTTCCAACAGAATCCCGAATTTAAATTCTAGTTTAGTAAATAATAATTTACTAAATTAACTAAGTTTACTAAATTTAAATTCTAGTTTAGTAAATAATATTTTAAAGAGGATTTCTTAACTGTACAAATTTTGCTTAGGAAACATGATTTAATTTAAAAACAAAACTTCAAAATGTAATATTTCAAAAAGTTAAATTTTATCATGTAGTGTTTTAAATTAATTTTTATAGAGAATCCTTTGTAGTTTGTGGACACCTAAATTCTTGATAAAGTTTTTTTTTTTTGTAGCAAAATATAGTCGGATTGTGATGAATAAAATTTGGAAGAGCATCATGCATATTCTTTAAAAGACAGATTTGTATTGATAATACTAGCTGAATTATCTAAATGAATTCTTAGGTGGTTGATTAAATTGTGAATAGAAGACAGTCTTTCAAGCATGTTTATTGACAGTTAATTAAGGGTAAATAGACCACCAAGATTAATTTTGACACTTAATAAGATTCTGTATTAATTTTATTATACTTCTAATTACAAAGAAATCATAGGCATGTAAAGAGTCCTTGTGAGAATAGTTACCAGATTAGAGGATTTGACTCGAAAAATGTTTATGTAGGTTCTATTAAGAGTATAATCCTAAGAGCTGTGTGACAGTGGAGCAGGGACTAAAGTTTTGAGAAGGAAACTAATGTAGTGAAAGTAACAGTAATCTTGGAATCAGGAGACCTTGGGTTTGATTACTAATTTTTCCTATTTTCTAAATGTATGACTTTTAAGAAGCTGTAACCTTTGGACTTCAGTTTTCTATATCTGTGAAATGGGGAAAATACTTGATCTTACTTGCTTGTGAAGATAAATTTTGAGAATACTTGACACAAAGTAAGTATTCCGTGTATTTTCTACGTGGAAGGCTATCACAGTTTTTTAAAAAATTGCTCAGAAAATGTAAACTAGCTTTAAAGATGGTGGATGTAATTTTAGCCTATACATTGTAAATCTGTTGATTTATAATTAGAAGTTTAAAGTTTTGAGAATTTGAGATCTGGTTTTAAAAATAGATATTAGAGAATGATTAATGGTAAATAGGGCTTTTAAATTTATGATTTTGTTCATATGTTAGAATAGTTGTAAAAATAAGAATTGTATTTCACTAAGCTGACCTTTTAGAATTTAGAACTATAGTGGAGAGCAGAAGTAACTAGCCTTTCAGATTTGAAAAAAATTGAGAAAACGTGAAAAAACTGACATTTTTAGAACAGATCAGGTGTTCAGGACCTAGTAGTGCTAAATATTTGTGGATCTTATTTTCATAGGGACTTCTTAAATTATATGCTAGAGGAAGAACTGATATTTCTAGATCTCATAGGTAAATCAAGTAGTTTCATTGTATTGATCTGCCTCATTTTGGAAAGGTCCTTAAAATGATTTCCAAAATGTTTTTTCCCTGCGTAGGTCTAGAAAGATTCTCAACATGAAAGATCAACATGGAGCATGTAATGTGAAGTGTAATTTAAATGACAGACAACTCCATGTCACCTACCATCACTACCTCCCAAGGTGGTGACTTGGCAGTCTCAGTCTTGTAGATGAGGGCATTGAGATGTGGAATAAATGTTTTCCCGCGCTCAGCAAGTTTAAACGTAGACTGTTGGACTTTAGAGCTTTCAATCAAACTACTGACCTTTTCTTTAAAAATTGAGTAGAATTCTTAATGACAGTATGTCTGGTGGAATGCAGTGGCTTCCAAGTTTTTTATATTTTCTTCCCACTGGTAAAATTTACCTTTTAACGGTAATTTCCATTGACAATGTCAAAATTTTCTTGGCTGGGAAGAACGGCTGTTTATATGAAGTAGCATAGTAAGCAGAAGCAGATAGTTTTAGGCAGGGATGCAAGAAAGTAAACTACTCAAAGACCTCAGTCTTTCCTTGCTCCTTCCTTGCTATAGTTTGCATTTTCAGAAGAGGATCCTGTTGTTCAAATTGTGATAGACAATTCTAGAAATGTTTTAAATATGCAGCTGGAAAAAGGAGTGATAAAGGTTTATGATTTGGGCGAAGGCTTGAGCAGAGTTGTCTCTTTCACAGAATTCTGCTATCCTTGCTAGTGGAAATGTTGATAGAACCAAGAATTGTTTAGATCAGGGGTGGTAAACTATGTTGGTTGCAGGTAAATTGTGTAGGAAACCTGTTTATAAGGCCTCGAAGCTAAAGTTACTACATTTTTAGAGTTGGTAAAAATATGTATGTACAGCTGATAGGTGCCTCCAAGGCCCAAAATATTTACCATCCGACCCTTCACAGAAAATGTTTGCTGACCTATGTTCTAGATATCCTAACATATTTACACAGGGACACCTTTAATTCAGGTTTTAACCATTAATTATGGACCCTTAACCCAAAGATTGTTGTTACTGTATCAAGTGATTTTCTTTTGGGATTGGAGGTGGGAGTGGGGATATGAGAAGTTTGAAAAAGCTCTGACTAGCCCCCTGGTGTAAGAGTGAATCTCAGTGAGATGACATCAGAGTTTGCATCCTTAAATCAGGCTCTTGCATCTGAGTAGGAGAGAAGATGAGATGTTTATGAAAATTTAAAAGGGGAGCACAGCTAAAAAATAGTGTATTTTTCTTATTTTCTTTTCAGGATAGTAATCATAAATTTTATGGTTTAATCTGTTTGTACCTTCTAACTTTAAGAGTTTAAAATTTTAATTTTAGAAATATTGAGAAAACTAGGGCTGATCACATTGATTTCCTTTAACCATAGTAGGAGATAACCATAGTAGGAGAGAGTATTTAGGGTTGTCACTCTATCTTTGTAATTTTATTTTCCATCCTTAGTTGTTTATCTTTTTAAAAAAGTTTTGTTTATTTACTCTGTACACCCAGCGTGGGGCTTGAACTCACAAACCTGAGATCAAGAGTCGCATATTCTTCTTTTTTTTTTTTTTTTTTTTTTTTTTAATTTTTTTTTTAACGTTTATTTATTTTTTGGGACAGAGAGAGACAGAGCATGAACGGGGGAGGGGCGGAGAGAGAGAGGGAGACACAGAATCGGAAACAGGCTCCAGGCTCCGAGCCATCAGCCCAGAGCCTGACGCGGGGCTCGAACTCACGGACCGCGAGATCGTGACCTGAGCTGAAGTCGGACGCTTAACCGACTGCGCCACCCAGGCGCCCCAAGAGTCGCATACTCTTCTTACTGAGCCAGCCAGATGCCCCTCTATCCTTAGTTGTTTTAAGTGTCACCCTTTACCTGTAGGAATTTGTGCCTTTGTGCTAATTTGTTTAGTACTGAAAGTGAACTTCAGAATGTTTCTTTTTCGGCATAGTTTAATGTCTGTGTTGAAAACTATTCGGAATGTCTATTTTTAAGCTTTCTTCTATATTGATATATATGTATTTGAGGCAATAGGTACTACAGGCAGTGTAAATGAGGGCTGGAGTTACAGCTCCTTGGTTTGATTCTCATCTCTGCTATCCACTAAATGTGTGTGATCTTGGGAACCTTGTTTTATATTATTGTATAATAATTTCTTCATTAACGGGAATAATAGTTCATATCTCTTAGGGTTATTAAAATAACTGAGCTTTTACATGTAAAATTTACCAACTTACCACAAGGCCTAGCATTTAGAGTGTAGTCAATATGTGTTAGCTAGATAGTGTTGTTAATATTTATCACCTTTAAATTTATAATTTGATCATACTTTTTATACATTGAATGTCTTAAGAAATTGAAAGCAGCATGGGTCATGGAAAGTAATCAGTATATTAGAATTGAGGATGTTGTTTTGTTTTTCCCAAATAATAGTGTACAAACCATTACCAAGAATCCAAATATATACATTTTGTTTAAGGGATTTTATTACGATCTCATTTCCGATTTCCCTTTTGATTTTAATTTCCTTTTAGTTATTTACTAGTATAAACAAATAAAATAAAAATTTATTCAAACTAAAAAGCTTAATATTAAAGATACGGTATCTTACTAATTTGAAAATTAAAAATCACATATGTGTAGTCATATATGAGCCATTTTAATTTTTTGAACCATTTTCATTTTTTAAAATTTGTGTTTGTCTTTACATTTTATTGACCATAGTGACATGGATTAATACTCCTTAAGAATAATGATTTAAGGTAGCAAAAGAAAGTTTTCATTTATTTTTATAAGTATGTATTGGGTGTGTGTGTGTGTGTGTATGTGTATGTATGTATGTATGTGATGCAGTTTGGACCAAAAAGAGACTTGATTCTTACACTCTTGTAGTTAATGGCAAAGTTGAGAAGAAAAACATTGAATTATTAAACTTTTAGATGTATAATAACAAACTGGTACATGAGTTAAGAAAAAGTTGCCAAGAGTATGTACCCAAGATAACACATTTAGACTGGTAAGATAAAGGAAAACTAGGGAGGTTACATTGAAGAGAAGATTTGAAGCACATTGAAGAGTTGTTTGGGCAAGGAATGTGGGGAAATGTAAAGAGTATGCCACCTGGGAAAAGCCTGAGAGCAGAGAGTGCAGGTAAAGAACCTGAAAAAAGGCCAGTGTGTCTAAATGTGGTAAGTGGGGGCTGGAGCGTGTAGGACTAAGAACGTGCCAGATGAAGCAGAGAAATATGAATGGACCATACGTGCCTTTCAGGATTTGTAGACCATGTTAAGGAGTCAGATATCTAAAGAGCAAGGAAAGTCTCTGAAGTGTTTGTTTTTGTTTTTTAATTTATTTTTTAATGTTTATTCATTTTTGAGAGACTGAGTGCAAATGGGGGAGGGGCAGAGAGGGAGGGAGACAGCATCTGAAGCAGGCTCCAGGCTCTGAGCTGTCAGCTCTGAGCTGTCAGCACAGAGCCCCACAGGTCTCTCGAACTCACTAACTGCAAGATCATGACCTGAGCCAAAGTTGGACGCTCAACCCACTGAGCCACTCAGGTGCGCCCCGTCTCTGAAGTGTTTTTAAATTTTTTATAAGTGTTTATTTTTGAGAGAGAGGCAGAGCGTGAGCTAGGGAGGGGCAGAGAAAAAGGGAGACAGAATCTGAAGCAGGCTCCAGTCTCTGAGCGGTTAGCACAGAGCCCTGTGCATGGCTCAAACCCACGAACCGCAAGCTATAGTCGGACACTCAACTGACTCAAGCCACCCAGGTGCCCCTCTGAAGTGTTTTAAGTAAAGGTGACTTGACCAGATAAAGCTTTTGGAGAGATCATTATGATTGCAGTATACAGAGTACCTCTGGAATAGAAGAGATTATAGATTCGAATGAGGTAGGAGGCATGAGTAGATGTGGGAGAGATAGGGGTTATTGCAACGATGATTTTGAATTGGATTGTTGTGGAGAAGAGGAAGGGAAAATCAATTGAACTTGGTGACTACTTGGATATTGGGAAGGAGATGGAGGAATGGGCAATGTAAAAAATACAACTTTTTCGCTTGAGGCTGGATGGATAGTGTTGCCGTTTGTCAGGGTAGAGAACATTTTGGGAGGTGAGTGTTGACATGAGGATTATGAGTTCATTTTGCATATGTTGAGCTGAGGGGGGCTTGGGATCCAAAGAGAGATATCTTTTAAGGAAGTTTGATGTGTAAGCCTAGGCTCCAGTTACAAATTTTGGAATCATTGGTATAATAATTGTCCAAGTAGGAAGTATTGAGTGAGAAGAAATAGGGTCTGGAGCTGGACTCTGGTAGAACAAGTGAACGAGATCTAAGCCTGTGTTTACCTATATAGGTCATGGACAAGTAAATCGGCAGTCTTAGGATATTGCAGGGGTCTTAAGAACCTTCAAAACAGGGCAAGATAGAGTTGTTGTTTGGGGGGAAGAGGATCATAGCTATGATTAGATTCTCACTGAGGTCTAGATAACAAAATATATGAAGAACAATATGATAGAAGTACTACAGACTGCTGGTTAGTGGGGTAAAAGAACATTTTGGGGAGGAGTATAATGTGCTATGGAAATACAAAGATAGAATGTCCAAAAAAGGGGGGCAGAGGTATTGTAGTAGGTCATAGAAGGCAGTGAGGCATAGACTAAGACATGAAGGAGAATGAGTTGGGGAAGGTGGATGGGCAGAGAAAAGATTTCCAGCAGACGAATCAGCTTGTATAAAGTTTCAAAAGCCAGAAAGCCCCTGAGGATTTTAAGAACTGAAAGTATCTAACTTTTAAAGTGAAAGTTGATTTTGAAAAATTGAAATATACTAAATCACCAAGGGAAGACTAAGTCTGAGAAAGTGGATTCATAGTATTTTATTCAAAGACACAATTCTGCAATAAAGATATTCAGGTTCCCTACCTGAAATGAGTCTTGCAAAATGACTCCAAAACAGGACAATCACAAAACTAAAGTTATTAAGTAATGAACTTTATGATTAAAATAAAATTTTTAAAAGAAATTTTGATTAGTTTAAAGAACACATTAGAATAATGATATACGGGGCGCCTGGGTGGCGCAGTCGGTGGAGCGTCCGACTTCAGCCAGGTCACGATCTCGCGGTCCGTGAGTTCGAGCCCCGCGTCGGGCTCTGGGCTGATGGCTCGGAGCCTGGAGCCTGTTTCCGATTCTGTGTCTCCCTCTCTCTCTGCCCCTCCCCCGTTCATGCTCTGTCTCTCTCTGTCCCACAAATAAATAAACGTTGAAAAAAAAAATTAAAAAAAAAAAAAAAAGAAAGAATAATGATACACAATTTAGAACTAGAAGGGACTCTATTCTAGGCTTTTTCCTTTAAATTTTATTTTTAAGCAAATTAGGGAAGATTAAATATAATTTTAAAAATTCATATTTGGTAATTTCTTCTAATTTTTTTTTTTGCTTAGCTAATCACCTTAGTGTTTGAAAAAGTATGTTTTAAGTCAAGATGGTGATATTAGGGAAAAGGAATCCTAGCTTAATAAGTTTAGGAAATTGTATTAAAATCAAACAGATTTATCTCAGGATTTTTCAGAGGTACATAATATAGTATATATAATTTGTATTGGGACCTCTTTTCTGCAATTCTTCATTCCACTAGTACTTACTGACCATCTACTATATGCCACACACTGTATTATTTTAAATTGTCAGTGTAACAGTATGGCTCTCTGTTGTCTCTAGGACAGGAATGTATTATAAAAAGTAGGTTGGTTTCTCTTAATTGGCTTCAGCTTAGAAGGATGAATAGTAGCTAACTTTATAAAAACACCATTCATGTTCTTCTATAGTTTGGGTATAACAGATACTGCAAGATGGAATGAAATGATTTAACCCTTCACTTCCTTCCCCAGATCAATCTTATAAGGAATTCATATTAAAAGTGCCATTACCGTGTGTACTTGAGTAGCATTTCTCAAACACTTGGCCTCAGAACCGCTTTATGTTAATAAAAATTACTGAACTTTCTTTGTTTACATGGAATTACCTGTTCATATGATTTAAAAATTAAGGTAGATTATAAAATATTTTATTCATTTAAATACAGTAAACTCACTTCATATTGATTAACATTTTTTATAACAGTTTTCTAAAAGTTTTGAAGAGTGGCATTGTTTTACATTATCAGGAATGTTTAATGTCTGGCTTAATAGGTTTCTTATATCTGCTGCCTCACTTAGTCTGTTGTGATATCACATGCCACTTGGCCTTTGGAAAAATCCACCATGAGAAAGTGAAAAAGAAAAATAATATATTAGTATTATTTATGACTTTTACTTTAGGAACCTTCAGGAGTTCCCAGAACTCACTTTGAGAACAGCTGAACTTTATAACTTGATACCCTAATAATGAAATGATAAAATAGTATACTTTTTTTCTGTAATTCTCTTTCTAAAGCATTCTAAAAGACTTTCAGGATGGATAATAAAAATATTAGAATTTCATATCTTGGTTTCAAATGCTATCATAAATTAAACAGTGTTTTGAAGTTGTTCCAAAGTGCCCAAACTTTTTGTGGTAGGTAGATTTATTTTATAGTCGAAGCTTAGTTAAATCAGTAGTTGCAGTTTGGCCTTTCTCTCTAAGGTTTTTTGTGAATTACAAAATTCATCATAGAGGCTATATAATTGTTTTTAAATTTTGTGATGAGTACATGAACTATCAGGGTTTTTTTTTGTTTTGTCCTTAATTATTCTGGAGATACTCCTTACGTAAAAGATTCAAAACATTTATTATATTTTGTAGTTGGATGACTTGTTTGAAGCTTTTGAAAATTAAAATTTAAACATCATTTTAGGTTATAATGCTATATAGTTTTTCTTCATTCAGTATTTGCATTGACTAGAATCTGCTAATTTATAACTTGCTATATTTAGGTTACATTAATTCTTTAGCAGTTTTTCTCCTCACTGAAGTAAATGATGGTTGGGGTAACTATTCTGTGAGTCAAGTGGTTGAACAGAACAGACATGAACTTTGACCCCAAGTAAAATGAAATGTGGACTAGCCAGAACAAATTATTCTATTTTTTAAAGTATATTTTATTTATTACAAAGAACTATATCACTTTATTTAGCAAGTATTTTATATGTCTTTCACATAATAGGTGAAGTATTACAGACATTTAGCACCTGATCACTTGCTGCAAATATGTCATCGGCTAGGACCTCTTCTTGAACAAGAAATTCCACAAAGCGTTCCTGGAGTACAAACTTTATTAGGAGCTGGAAGACAGTCCTTGCTACGCACAAATAAAAGTATGAACAATTTGTAATAGGATTTAGACATTCTTTTTTGTATATGTGTTCTACCTTTGGATCCATAAAAATATGTGTGTTTAATAGGCTGCAAGCATGTTGTGTGGAAAGGATCTGCTCTGGCTGCATTGCATTGTGGAAGACCACCTGAGTCACCAATTAACTATGGTAGCCCACCCAGCATTGGTGAGTTGTTTGAGTTCATTACCAAGTTGATATCCTCTTGGTAAAGAGCTTTTGAATATAAAAATGTTTTAGTTCAAGAGAATTTCATATTATGTGCATTAGCATTCAAGTAAGGAAAAAGCTATCATTTCTTTTTACTATGTCAGTAATCTTCATAGTGAAGTCACGATATGTAATTATGGATTGTATGTATTGTACGTAATGTAGGCTAACTAGCTTATTGATATTCTATTTTTACAGAAAAACTGTTTTCCTAAAATGTATTAGATTGATTTTGTGGGTGACTGTATCACAATACACATTAGTTATGATGGTGGAAAACAAAAATAGTTCGGTTATTTTTTTTATAAAGCATAGTGTATTTTTCTGCCTTTAAAATTTCAAAGAAGGAAAACTGATGCAGCTAGGTCTTCCTTTTGAAATACCTCGTAGATTCATTCATCCCTTGTCTCTTCTACCTGGTCCTTGGTCTTCCTGGATTACTGTAGCATTTCCAAACCAGTCTTGCTTTCAGTGTCTTCTCCCTCTTTCCCTTCCAGGTCATTCTTAGAATACTGTAATATTAATCTTCTTTAATTCTACCCTTGCTGTGTTGTCCTTCTACTCAAGGTAGTATAAAGAGGTTGTTTAAGATATTTTAATGATGTCATACTTCCTCTAGCACCAATCTAAACTTCTAATTTTCAGAGACTTTCATATTTTAGTCATAGCCTTTTCTCCCACCCCTACCCTTTTGCCTATCCAGGAGTGTTATTCTCCCTCTCCCACCTATCCAAATCGTACTTACTTCTTCCTTTTCTGGATACTTATACTGATCATCAACATTGCAGTTCTGCCTTTTGCTTAAGATTTATATGGTATATCTTTTTTCACTGTTTTACTATTAACCTTTTTGTGTCCTTTCATTTCCCATATCTCTTAAAAATAGCAAAGAAGTGGCTTTTTAAAAATATAGTATGGCAGTCTTAATGTTTTATGTAAGGCATTTTGTTCTGTATATATAATTATTGATATATGTGAGTTTAAATCTCCTAACTGTTGCTGCTTGGAAATCTTGATGATTTTCTGCAGTTTGTGATATGCCTTGGTGTCTGTGGGGTTTATTTTTCTTGTTTGAGATCCATTAGGTTTCTTGAATCTGTAATGTCTTTTACTGGCACTGGAAAATTCTCAAATATTATCTTTTAAAATATCATCTTTGCTCCATTCTCTCTCCTTTGGGACTCCAGTTGAACACATACTAGACTCCCTTACTTTATCTTCTCTATCACCTTCTCTTTTTTTATGATTTCTATCTTTTTGTCTCTGTGATGTATTCTGGTTTGTTTTCACTGACCTATTTTCCAAAGGTATCCTATGTGACATTTGTATGGCAGACAATCGTGGATGATTTTTTTTTTCAGTATATTGTCTTGGTTACATAATGATATTTATATATTATCTATATATAAAGAACAACTATTAAAACAAAGGATTTGAGACACTAGAGTATATTTGCACTTAGAAAATTATACTAGGGGCAAAATGGTTTTGTTGAAAGAAGGGGAAGGTAAAATATTAAAGGAGTTTTACTGGTAGGGAGAAGTTTATCCTCTCTTTGAAAAACTACAGGTCTGTATAGTAAAGAGAATGTGTTATGTTATTCTTTCAACACATTGTCATGTAGCCTTGTGGTAGGCAATGCAAGTGCAAGAATGATTGACGGTACATAACTTTCATCTTAACATTTCCTATGTGAGTAATTACTATGTGCCAGGCAGTACTCAAAGCATTTTTCATTTATATTCTCTTTTAAAACCTAAATGGCCTATAGGAGGAACTGTTCTTACTTTATAGAGAAGGAAATTGAGGCATGGAAAACGTCGGCATTTTGACCAAGGTTACACATTTAGTGAGTCATGAAACCAGCCTGACTCCATTATGCTGTCTTATTTTCAGTAAGCTAAACTTTCAAGTCGTAGCATTTGGCTATTCAAGAAAATTGGTATTAAGTCTCATGGTCAGATTAGTAAATATTGCTGACATGGATATAGGGAATATGACCAAAATGTCTTGAGTTTTTTGTTACAGCAGAGTAATGCAACTGATATATTCAGGTATCAGAATTAATTACCAAGCTGGTAATTTTTGTATCTTTCTGAAAGACTTAATTTCATAAGGGTTAAGATGAATGCTTTTTTCTTCCATTTGTATTTTCAGGAAAATACTAGTTCTTTTTATTTAAAAAAGTAACTATTATAATGCCAATTTTACCTGTTTTTTCATATTTCCATATAGTTTCTTAAGTTCCCAAAGAAAAAAAGCTGGACTAAAAATGAGTCTATTTATTATAGTCATAGTTTAGTATCATCTCTTTTCGGTTCACCTTGGTGACAGTCTTGAATGTTTTGTGACTGCTACAAAATTGGGAATAGGATGGAAGTGGAAAGAAAAGTTCATCAAGCTTTTGGCCTGCATGGTGATAAGGTGTATCATTTTACGTTATCACAGAGTATGGGTTAGAAGATTTTTTTTTTAAATATGAACATTTGTAGTACTGACTTAATTCTTTTGTTGATTCCTCTTTGCTATTTTCTGTCTAGCTACTTTTAAAGATTTTCTTTGCTCTTTCCTTGATCTATGTAGTACTACCAAGTAAAAAGGGACGTAAGGAAAAAACCTTAACATTTTAACTTTTCATAAACTATGGATTTAAATATTTAATATACATCTAGATATTTAAATTTTGAAGCATTTGAGATACAGAAGTTTTAAAAATAAACTTTTAACTTGGAAATAAATATTTACTGAAAAGTTGCACAGATAGTTCACAGTTCCGTTTATACACCCTGTGCAGTTTTTCCTAATGTTGTAATCTTATTACCTGGTACATTTCTCAAAACTACAGAACCAGCATTGGGGCAGTATTATTAACTAAACACCAGATCTTATTCATATCTCACCAAGGTTTTCTGTTAATTGTCTTTTCTTGTTCCAGGTTACCAAACTGCACTTAGGAATTTAAGTTTTTTTGTTTTTTTTTAATGAACTTTCTCTTGTAACTCAGAAGATTACGTAAGATAAGTGTGGTGATAAATTGGATTTTACTTTCTTAGATTTTTGCAGACTATATGCAAACTTTTGTACTTCTCAATTTGAGTATTTCACATTTGTCTGAAACTTTAAAATGTGTAAAATAGAACTTCTAACCCTGTGAAACTTGTTATTCCAAGCCTGGGAGTTAGACTTCTTAATTCATTTCTTAACATTCGTTTAGTAAATAAGGCATGTGTATTTTATTCTAATCTCTTGAGTCTGTTTTTCATTACCATTGCAATAGCCACATTTGAGGCCTTGGTACTTCTTGCCTGGAGCTGTAACATCATTCATTCACTTACTAAGTAATTACTGAATCTCTCTGCATTCATTATATCTGGCATTGGGCTAGCATCTGGAGTTTTAGGATAAATAAGAACATGCTTGACCTCTGCTCTCCTTGAACTTATAGGCTACTTGATCCCTTGCCTCTAGTCTTATTCCTGTGCCCTAGGATTTAGCTCTAAATCAAGGTTTTGTAACTTTGGCATTGTTTATATTTTGGGCCAGAGAATTGTTTGTTGTAGGCTACTGCCCTGTGCATTGTAGGGTGTTGTATCAGCATCCCTGCCTGTGCCCAGTAAATGCTAGTAGCATTTCCCACCTTCTGCCCCTGGAATTGTGACAACCAAAAAATATCTCCAGATGTTCCCAAATGTCCCTGGGGCAAAATTGTCTCCAGTTGAGAACTCTAAAAGTTGTAAAAGGCATGTGTGATCCTGTCATGCCTCCTTTCCCTCATTGACTTTGAATAGTTTTAACCATGTAATGTTGCTCATAAGGCTGACCTTTTCCCATCTTCCCGCCTTTTCCTTGCCTCTACCTGTACTCTAGCTTTGTACAACTCCTTGGCAGTTCTTAACAGTCAGCTAACCTCTTAACCCTTTGTCTCTGCACGTTTTATTTCTGTCTGCAATGTCTCTCTTTTTTGTTAGTTCTATGAATATCTATTCATTCTTTAAACTTTAAATGTCTGCTTATACTTACCTCTTCTATAGCTTTTGTCACATAGTTGTGTCTGTTTCCTTTTCTTTTTCTACTATACTGTTAGGACATGGAGGATAGAGATTATGTTTCATTGCTCTTTATAGACCCAACTCCTTGGCATTAGTAAACATTAAATGAAGAGGCAGTTGGTAATTGATGAACTGGAGTGGGACTGAAAAAATTCAGCAGTGTATAGGGGGTAAAAATTGGAATAGATGGTTGGAATAGCCAAGAGAGAGACTTGGTCCAAGGATATCATTGAATTAAGGGAAAACCTCAGAAGCTGGTTTTTAAGAAATTAAGGTTTATTAATGAATTATCAGTTCATTACACTTGAGATGTCAAAAACCCATACCTGTATAATTTAAGAACCAGGTATTGAGCTTATCTCAGTGTGTCTTTACCCTATTTTATAAATCCCGACTGCTTTGCATCTCCTAGTCCTTGATGTAAATTGTGAAAATTGAACTGGAATTCAAATTTGGAGAACCAAAGCAGTCAGCTGCTTTCTAGTCCTCTAGAACCTCTCTTAATGGGAGAGAAATAAAAGAAAAGAAAGGTCCTACTAATCTGTTATCATTATCTTCTAACTCATTTTCTACAGAAGAGATACATGATCATGTATTAGGCATAATAACAGATTTACTTTCAAACATACTTACGATCTCAGGTATTGTGCTTTCTCCAATCTCCGTACCCATATTATGCCTGTTTTCAGATATAGTTTACTCTGTATTTGCCTATGTTAATAGGCATAATTTAATAATAAATGACATTAGTGGAGGGAGACCTGGAAAGAAGAGACATAGGTACATTAAAGCTGTTTTTAAAGTTAAATTTGGGGATTCATTTAATGCATGTTTATCTTGTGGAAAAGGTTGTAATAAAGTAAAGCAATCTTTTGCTAATTGCCTGTTTATATTTTTTGACATTTACCATATTAGCCAAGTAAACTTTCTGTGTTTAGGTTTTCCATATCTCATCTTGTTTGTTGTTTTGCCTATGTAGTTCTACTTGTTGCTTCTGTCATTTTACTTGCTGCTTCTGCTGCAAAGTTCCAGTTTTGGTGGGTGAGGATAAGGAGTATTGAGAAATCTCATTCTGTGTGAGTGTAAGGAAAACTTTACCTTGAAAAATAGCCTTGCTACACAAACATGCAGTTAACATTAAGAAGCTTTTTGCATGAAAAGAAGTTTTAGATCTCATCTACATTTATAGTTTTTTCTGAGAAAACTAGTTTGAGCAAAGGCAGCAAAGATTTGCTTAAAATTAGATTATAAATCTTGACTCGGCTTTAGTCTAGATGTGTGGCCTTAGGCAAATTATTTAATTTTTTAGCCTCTCAACTTCCTCATTTGTAAAATAGGGGTGAAATTTACCATATATGGTAATTTGGAAACTTAAATGAGATAGCAAAGTGACTATGTATGCACAATGTAGACTACACTAAATGTAACTTTTTGCCCTTTCATCGTGTAATTCTCATTTAATGCATTATTTTGCTAGTAAATCTTGAGTACTTTTAAAGCAAAGGGTCTTTTCCCCTTCTATTTTTACTGTGCTGTTTTGCCACATTTCCAATATTTGACTTATTCTACAGTTGGTAGTTTTTTAACATAATTTGGCACTGGGCTGAGATCTGGAGGTTAGAGTTAAGTTTTTCCTTATGTAACCATGTTTCTTACATAAGTATTAATAACATTGTATGTTATAAATCTGTAAGATTTAACATATAATTTAACATTTGACATCTAATTCAGTAATTTGTAAGATTATAATAATAATCTGTAGTTTCTTTCCTGTTCATGTATTCTTTACCTCATATTCTGTTAAGTTTTGTACCTTTTTTACCTCAGTCTATACTTTATCCTAAGTTAGGCATCTATTCATCACTTATTTAAATACATTCATTTTGACCTATTTTCTCAGTAACCATTTTCTCTTTCAGAACTCATTTTCTCCTATTTTTCTAATCTTAGTTTTATAATTTGTGTTGTTTAATCATTTCTGACTTAGTTATATTTTTTGGATTTTTATTTTTTGGTCTTGGTTTCTGTTTTTTAATCTGTCCCTTGAATGATATTTATTTACCTTTGTTTTTTTCTACTGTACTGTTAGGGCCTGGAGGATAAAGATTATATTTTATTGCTCCTTATGGACCCAATTCCTCAGCATTAGTAAATATTAAATGAAGAGGAAGTAGGTAATTGATGTAATTAATGAATGAGGTGGGACAAGAAAAGTTCAGAATGACATTCATATTTCCATTTGGCACAGGTTTTTGTTATTTTAATTCTCTTCCTTGCTCCCCTTCCTCTCCTCCCTCAGCCTCTCTACTTCCTTGTTTTGCCTTCTAAGAATAGGTAACTGTGAGAGACTCCTAAGATGTATTGCATTTTTGTTTTAAGGGAAATAAAGCTAATGTTCATTATGCCAAAGTGCCAAATATATAAAATAGACATTATTATTTATTTTTTTCTTTTGCTTAAATTTCTTTTCAAATTTATGATTGACCAGAAAAGGGGAAACACTTTGAAGAATGACAGTTTACTTAGGTGAGTTCAAATTGTTGCTCTTGTAGCTGTGTTTTATTTTCTTTTGTTAATAATGAGAAGAAATTCTTTTTAAGGTCATAGATGTGATGAGAGGTATCATCTGTGCCCCCTGCCCTCTTGTTGTACTATGTCTGGCAAGCAGTGTCAGTAGTAATTAGGAAGCACTAGCCTTTCATTACCCCCTTTTAGTTTGTGTCCCATATTTTTCCAGATTGTTTACTTTGATGTTGAATTTCATATCTGTTTAAGTGAGGCAAATTATCTTATTTTCTTCATAAAGTCTCTGACTTTTTATTTTGAATTTTGAAGTTAAGAATTGAACGTTTTCTGGGGCGCCTAGGTGGCTCAGTGGGTTGAGTGTCTGACTTCGGCTCAGGTGATGGTCTCACAGTCCACGAGTTCAAACCCCACATTGGGCTCTGTGCTGACGGCTTGGAGCCTGGAGCCTGCTTCAGGTTCCATGTCTTCCCCCCTCTCTCTCTCTGTCCCTTCCCCGCTTGCAATGTCTCTTTCTCTCACAGAAATAAACATTAAAAAAATTTTTTTTAGGGGCGCCTGGGTGGCTCAGTCCGTTAAAAGTCTGACTTTGGCTCAGGTCATGATCTCACAGCTCACGACCTCACAGCTTGTGAGTTCGAGCCCCATGTCAGGCTCTGTGCTGACAGCTCAGAGCCTGGAGTCTGCTTCAGATTCTGTGTCTCCCTCTCTCTCTGACCCTCCCTACTCGCTTGCTCACTCTCTCAAAAATAAACATTTTAAAAATTAAAATAAAAATAACATAAAAAATTTTAAACCAAAAAAAAAAAAAAAGGCAAGGAATTGAACATCTTCCTAGACATCTTGAAACTAGGAAATCCATGATCAGGCTGAATAGATATTTATATGAAGAGAGCAGCAGTTTGTTCAGCTCCATAAGGAAGATGAAGGGGAAAAAATGATGTCCCATAAAGTCTTTTAAAAAGTAAAAGAAAAACTGTGGTTAGTAAGATTTAATTTTATAACATGAAGATTTGATTGTTCAAAGTCAATATTGTGGTAGTATATAATACCTTTGAGTTTATAGAACATGTTGTCTCATTTGCTTTTCATAACAACATTGCAAGATACCCCAACTTTATCAAAGAAGCTGAAAAAAAGAAGAGGTAGTGACCAAGTCAGTTATCCCTGGTTGTGTTTTTCTGAAATATGCATTTAACTTTATGTCACATTTATTTAGCACCGTTTTGCCTTCTCTGTGAAATTCTTTATGCATTAGCCTTGTACCACTTGTGTCCATTTATTGATTTGGGTATAGGAGCCTTTGAATTCAGAATGTGAACTTTAGAAAGATTAAAACATGGTATGTTGTTTCAAGTTTATCTCTTTCCATATAAATAACTTAATTTGAGAGAAAATAATTCAATTCCTTGAGAAAGTATTATTAACAGTCTTGTTGGCAAACTGATTACATTCTAGTTTAAAATGAAATTTTGTTTTTTGAGCCCTTTGATTTCTTTTGCAAAATCAACTTTTGCTTTTAGCCATATTCCTTGTGATCTGTTCTCATTGTGGTCAAGAGATAAAATGGCAATCGGTTATCCCAAAGCAAATCTTATGTTATTCCCACTTCTTTCTCCTTAATAACCTTTAACTTCCTAATTTGGGGGAAATAGTCCAGAATGCCTTACCATAGCTTACAAAGCATTCTGGAGTCTGTGCCCTACCTTCCCATCTCTTCACTTGACACTTTCCCTAGTGTGCTCTGTGTGCTAGCCATACCTACTTCCTTATATAGTTTGAGTGCCATGTTCTTTCCAGCCTCAGACCATTGCACATGCTCTTGCCTCAACCTAGAATATGCTCCCTTCCCACCAACATTCTTTGTTCCACTTTCAGGTCTTAGTTTAAATGTCTGTTTTTCAGAAAAGCCTGACTCACTGATATGCAACCCCTTCCCTCCCCTGCCATATATTTAGGGCCCTCTGCTGTATATTTTAAGGTTTTTCTGAACCTTTTTTTTGTTTTGCTGACACTTCTTGTTCTAAGTCCTTGTTTCACGTCTGTCTTCCCTGCTAGACTACAGTCTTCATGAGGGTAAGTACTGTGTGTTTTCTTTCTCTGTTACATCCCTTAGTCCATACTTGGCCCATATAGGTGCTATATAAATGTTTGTTAATTTAAAATTAAATGATTAAAATGTTTGGCATAAAACTATATAGCTTTAAAAAAATGAATTTTTATTAAAATTACTATAAAAACATTTAAAAGTTTTATGGTTGAAATACCATCAGACTAGTTTCCAAGAAAGAAAAGAGGAGGAAGAATAATACAAATCTAGTAATTTTACAATTCTAGTAAATTTGAATCCTTGTAATTGTAATGTCTGTTTTGGGGGTTTGTTTTGTTTGTGCTTATGTACTTGGTTCATGAGATTTTTTTGCTTAACTCTTGGAATCATCTCTTTACTTTCTGTATTTTATTTTAGTATTTGTGCTCTCCTTTTTAGAGCTTACTTGTCTTTGTGGTATCTGCTAAATCTTAAAAACATGATGTCTTTCATATGGGAGGTACAACTAAACACCAAATTGACTATGTAGAGATTTGGAGGGTAGCTACTGTGCATACTAATTATTTTAGTTAGAGTAGTAAAAGAAAGAGAGAAGCTCTCCTGGGTGCTGTGTTGCCCAGGTGATTATTATACTTTTCTATTCTCTCTTTCCTTTTTTGTGGACCAAAAGCTGTTTACAGGATTGTCCTTGTAATGTTACAGACCCCTTTTACTATAAAACTAAAGTTGGGAATTTTGTTCATTATAGTTAACGGTGATTTATTTGCCTTGTTCTCGTGTTGGTTAGTTGCTAGTTACTGGTGCAGAATGATACAAAGATCAGATGATGATGTAGAAATAAGCCAATCTGTGTTGAATTATTTTCCAGATTATCTGTGGCCCTCAAATTACGAACATTTGGTTGTTATTCCCTACTAATGTCTATATTAGTAACCTCAGGAGAATTGTGGCAAGCTTATCAATTGTGGCTCTATGGTGAATTAACTGTTAAAAGTTCCTTCTTACAGGATTCCTTCCCAAATAAAATTGAACCTACACTGTCTTTGATATATTTCTCTTTTACTTTAAAATTTTATTGGGAAAGATTTTAGAAACAAAACTTACAAACAAAATTAATGGTGCTTTGTATTATTTTATGGCTTTTGAATCAAACCAGGTGTAAATTCTTTGTAGTCTTATTCAATCCATTGTCATATAGACAGTGGTTATTGTCTGTTTTATAGTATACAATTCTGATGCTTTGGTATGCTTAGTCTTAAGGGTTCTTTTTTTATGCTTAAATAAATTTAAATGCTTTGCATCTTTATCCTTGGGCGTGTTTTTCTCAGGTTTTGAATTTAATCTCTTCAGACAGTTTAGATTTGTCATATTGCTCTTTTGAGTTCCTTGAGACAGACTGAGCTATACTTTATTTAATTAAAATTAATCAGAATGAATAGAGGAAATAATCAGTAGAGGAAACTTGGAAATCAGAGAACAGTTCAAAAAGCAGTCAGTCTCACTGGTTAACTGCTATTACTGCTTTGGCATATTTCCTTTCATTTTTTTTTTTCTAATATTTGTTTACCTAACCACCATGGTAAGAGTGCGCTCTTGGGAGTAGATGCCTGAATTCAACCTTGGACTTCACCTCTGGGAAAGTTAAATTTTAGCTTTCAGTTTCCTTACTGGTAAGGAATATCCCCTTCTTGGAGATAATAGTATCTGCCGTAAAAGACGGGTGAGATTAAATGAGAATCAATGTAAGATGCCTGGCATGTACTAAAGCACTCAGTAAATATTAGCCATTATTTTCCAGACTGTTATTTCATAATAGTGTTCTGTAGCCATTTTTCTCCCCACTTTAGTAATTGTATTGTATTTTGACATTTACCCACATTGTTTGAAGCAGATAAGACTTTTTCTGTCATTAGATTTTTTAAAATTTTTTTTTAACATTTATTTATTTTTGAGAGTGAAACAGTGCAAGTGGGGGAGGGGCAGAGAGAGAGGGAGACACAGAATCTAAAGCAGGCTCCAGGCTCTGAGCTGTCAGCACAGAGCTTGATGTGGGGCTCGAACTTGTGAACCATGAGATCACAACCTGAGTTGAAGTCGGACACTTAACCGACTGAGCCTCCCAGGCACTCCAATCATTGGATTCTTGAAGTCTCTAGCTCTAAGCCTTGGTGACTTTTTCCTCATCACAGCCATTTTCTCAAGGTGTTTGATTCCTGGCTTTAGCATAACTTCTCTTTTAGAGATTCATATAGCTATTTTTTTGTGACCCCATAGTCATATCTTCTTTTCATTAGAACATTTTTGTGGTTCTTTAAAATGAATAAAATTTTATGTAATTTTATGCCTTATCAAATACCTTACACCACACATTTATCTAATGAAAATTTTGAAATCACCAACACACTCATAGGCAACTTTTTGAACTTGCAGGGTGTTTTCTATAGTAATTATTCTGTAAGTGCCTGGTCATGGATATAGCATTATTTTGTTGGGAAAACTAGTTATCATCTAGCAATAAAGCAGTTTGGAATTTGTTTTCATGTGGTCTTGCTTACATGTTTATTACCAGTTTTGTAGTTCACTCAAGTTTAGTTTTATAGGTTTCCAAATTCTTGTTTTATAGTTATGAGTTCCTAATTTTACATTTAGAAAGCCTTTATTAACACAGATAATGGAGGTTAAAATGAAACCTTGGTACTGATTATCCAGAAGTCACTCTTTTCTACTTTAATTTAAGAATTGTTTATGTGGTTATTAATTATAAGTTATAACTATTTTGCATTTTATTTACAGAAACTCTGGGAGGTTTCCAAGATTTTTGTTTTGTTTTGTTTTTAGGTTTATTTATTTTGAGAGAGGGAGAGAGAATACCAAACAGGTTTTGTGCTGTCAGCACAGATCCTAACACGGGCCTGAATCCAATCCCACAAACCATGAGACCACAACCTAACTTGAACTCAAGAGTCGGATGTTCAACCAGCTGAGCCACCCAGGCACCCCAAAGTGTTTTTTTAACCAGAATCACAAAATAAAATTAGTCAAAATATAGTACAAAAATAAATTTAGTAAAAATCAGTTATTCTTCTTATAAAGTACCCTGAGGTTTTTTATCTGAGTACCCCTTTCTCTGTATAAGAAAAGATCCCAGGTTACACTGAGATACCTGCTGAATTACATATTCTGTCTTTCCTTTGCTTCTTCATCTATTGTCATAAAAATTCTCTGGGTTTTGGAATCTACAGCCACATGCTTCTCCTTGCATTCATTATGGCACCAGCAGGACTCTGCTTTCATGAGCTGGCAGAAGTTGCAAACACTAGTTATACTAGTTTAGATTGTTAAAGGAAAACAGTTTTCCTTCACTGGAGTAGATCTACATTGTACAGCATGTTATATTGTTCTTCGTTAAGAAAAAAACAACAAAACTCAGAAAAACGTTATAACCTCTGCATTTTTGTTAATTCATAGTAATTAAAATTTTTTTCCCCAACTTTTTTTTTAAGCAGTTTTACTTTTTTTTTTTTTTTTTAAGGTTTTTATCATTTATTTTGAGAGAGAGAGGGAGGGAGAAGGAGAGTGAGCATGAGTGGGGGAGGTACAGAAAGAGGGAGAGAGAATCCCAAGCAGGCCCCATGCTGTCAGCCCAGAGCCTCATGTGGGTGGGGCTTGATCTTGCAAACAGATCATGATATGAGCCAAAATCAGAGAGTTGGACACTTAACCCACTGAGGCACCCAGCAATGGTTACTTTTGATCTTGGATAATTTATTGCAATTCCACGATGTGTTCTTCTCCATTTTAAAAGTACTTAGCAGAAGGAGAAAAAATTCTAAACATTTTGAAGGGAAATGATAGTATTTCTATTTCAGTTCTTTTTTGTTTGCAGAGATTTTATCATGTATTTTTCCAGTGTCCTCAAAATCATAGCTACTGAGGTTATTGCAGATGCTCTTTCCTGGCAGCTACCCAGTGTTTCCTTACAAAACTTGGTTCAAATAGTACAGATTTGTATACAGATTTCCCAGGAAGTTGGTTCAGATGGTCCAGATTTGTATAGTGAGGAAAATCGTAAGGTTACTTTGATTATGTTTATCTTTTCTTAAAATCATCTGTATTGAAAACTTGGTCCCAGGTATAGGAACAGAGCATCATGTTCCTAGATAGAAAGATGTCAGTTGTTTATAAGGTAATGAAATTATCCTTACATTCCCAACAAATGGATTTTTTTTAATTTATCAGTGATCCTCAAATTGGATAATAATCAAGACTAAGACATTTAAAAATGGATGCATAGTGATGAATAGCCAGATAAATACTAAAACATTATTAGTTACAAAATTAAATTTTTGGTACTGGCATATAAATAGACATGTGGTCAGTGATCTGGCACAGATATACATATGTAAGATAATTTAATCACAATTTTTAATAGAGAGAAGGATTCATAAATGAAAAGTCTGGAACAAATGATTATTTGGGGTAGAATAAATGTCTTTAGAGACTCACTTCTGTATATACTAAAACTCCAGATAAATTAAGGAGTTAAGTGAGAAATTTAAACCGCAGAGAAGTAAAAGAAAATGTAAGTGGATATTTGTTGTATTATTGGCTGGTTAGGAGAACTCTTCATATTAAATGAGTAGAAAAAATTATTTTAAAAAGGGAAATATACTGAAAATTGTGAAATTGTGAGATGTCAAAGAACAACATAACATGAAAGTCAAGTATATTGTGGAAGATGTTTCTAGAAATATAACTGGAGAAATTGAAATTGAGATAAAATCACTTGCTTAAAGTCCCCACGGTATGAAGTTTGAACACGAGTCTGTCAAACTTAAAGGTTAATCTTACTTCATTAAGGAATATAGCATAGCTGTTAAAATGCTGTTTATGAGGGAAATCTTTGCAAAATTTTAGAAGTGACTGCTTTAGGTGTTAGAATCATGGATTTTTCTTCTTTCATTTGTGCTCTTATTTTCTGCACTGAATACCCATAGTATTATGATTAGAGAAATGAATCAATTCTTCAAAAATAACTAGGTATAAACTGGGGAAAAGTGACCTGTGGGAAGATTTGATTTATCATCCTTATACTTACAGAAGTAATGAACATGAGCCCACAGGTTAGATATGTATGTATTTATATCTAACATTAAAAATTTGTGGGCCTTTTGTTTATCTCTAATAGTTCTGTAGGCTTGTGCACATAGACTTTGTTTCAACGACTGTTCTGAATGATTTGGTACAGATGGGGGTTTTCACCATTTTGTTTCTTTTCTCTCTTCACACTTTAAGAGACTGATATTTCAAATGTTTAACAGTGATTTCTGAATGTTTATTTGCTGGTCTGTTTACTTAGGAATTTGAGTAATATATGTTTAGTTTTCTCTTTCCCTCCAAATTAAATCCATTTAGCAGAGGAGTTGAAATGAAGAACTATTTAGAGATATTTTGGATATGTAATCAGTTTGACAAATCCTCCATTTTTGTTTTATTCCTTAAGCCTAATTATCTTATTATCTAATAAGATAATTTATTATCTAATAAGATAATAATCTTATTATATATTTATATGTAATTTGTTCATTGAATTTACCAAATATATAGTGATCATCTACTAAGTGCCAGCCATCATTGTCAGCTCTATGCTATAGCTCTAGGTAGCATTGTCAGCTTTTAGGTAATACAAGGACAAAAAAGACAAAAATCTGGCACATATAGAGCTTGTTATATAAGTTGTAGTTTGGGGAGGCAAGAAATAAACATTGAACATAATAAGCTAATAAATGTATACCATCAGCTGATAACTGATGGAAAAAGAACAAATATAGAGCTAAATAAAGGATGACCAGGAGTAGTTGTGGGTTGTGATAGGGAATGAATTGCAATTTTCAATGGACTGATCAGATTAGGCTTCATTGGGAAGTGACAGAAATCTGAGAAAAGACTTGGAGAAGGTCAAGGCATTAGCTGTATGGGGGCAGTGTATTCTAGCCAAAGGGAACAGCCAGTGCAGAAACCCTACATTAAGAGCATGCCTCCAGTGTTGGGAGAATGGGGGAGCATAGAGTGGCTGGAGTAAACCAAGTAAAGGGTTTCAAGTAGCAAGTGAAATCAGAGAGGTAATGAGAGACAAGATCATGCATCGCCTTGATAGGCTTGGTGTAGGAATTTAATGTTTATTCTGAATGAAATGAGCATTGTTGTAGTTTTGAATAGGAGTGATATTATAAGGTGACCAGTTAGGTTGCTTTTGAAATTCACTACAGTCTTACTAGAAGAGGTGACGTTTTAATTGGCCTTAGAGGGTAAGAAAGAATTTGCCAAGTGAAGGAAGATAGAAATTTGCTTTGGCAGGCTTAATTTAAGAATATTTCCCATCACCATACTTAGGAAAATAAATGTACTTTCAAACCAAGTCCTATATGTTACTTGATTTATAATAATGTCATATAAGGAACTTACTCCTTTGTGACCCCTTATATCTGTTTAACCATGCTCATTTTAAAAATTAATGTTCTAGTTTAATAAAATTTAAGGAGTTTCTATAATCCAAGAGACATTTCCTTATTACTCAGAAATCCAATTAGTCTATTAACAGTTTCTTTAGAAAGTGAATAATTGCCATTTGCCTTTTTGTCATAAAACTACAGATTAAATTGACCATCATGTGTATGTTATTAACTAAGATTCATTTATATACTTTTTTATTTAAAGGCTCTATACTCAGTTGTGGGAAATATGAGTAAGAATTTCTTTCCTTAGGGTACTTAAGATCAGATAAGGGAGATAGACATTATGCAAATGGTATAGTAAAAGAAAATGTTGAATTCATTGAATGGGAGTCCTAGAAAATCCTTCTCTCTACCTTTGTAAAATTTTTTACCTATTTAATTTGGTCAGGTCTTCAAATTCAGCCTCCTCAGGTTAACTTCAACTATTGAACCATACTTAAATTTTCTTCTCTAACTCCCTGTATCAAGTTTGAACCATCATCTTATTACCTGCTAATTCTACAGACTGTTCTGCATAGGTTATCTTTTAGTTACTGTTGCACAAAGTTTGTAATTTGTCTGAAATCTAAGGACTTGGCTAAAATAGTTAATGGGTAGCCAAGCATAACAAAAGGTAGTGTAGAATATAATATAGTTTTAACTGTAAATATATTTTACTTAAATATATTGTTTCTGATAAGTTTTACTTGAAAAGTTAATTGTAAAGTAGCTTTTTGAAAGAGATATTCTTGGGGCGCCTGGGTGGCTCAGTCGGTTAAGCGGCTGACTTCGGCTCAGGTCATGATCTCGCGGTCCGTGAGTTCGAGCCCCGCGTCGGGCTCTGTGCTGACAGCTTGGAGCCTGGAGCCTGTTTCAGATTCTGTGTCTCCCTCTCTCTCTGACCCTCCCCCATTCATGCTCTGTCTCTCTCTGTCTCAAAAATAAATAAACGTTTAAAAAAAAAAAAGAAAAAGAAAGATATTCTTTTTTTAGCCTCCTAAAATGAAAATAAAGATTTAATCCCAATTTAGAAAGATTCAGTAAAAAAACTATGTTTAAGAGACAAACAACATTTTCTCTTTACTTAGGGCAAGGATTTTTTGCTTAGAAAATACTTCATTAACTCGATTTTTAAATGGTCTTTATAATGAATTTATTTTTACAAATTTTGGGGCGCCTGGGTGGCGCAGTCGGTTAAGCGTCCGACTTTAGCCAGGTCACGATCTCGCGGTCCGGGAGTTCGAGCCCCGCGTCAGGCTCTGGGCTGATGGCTCAGAGCCTGGAGCCTGTTTCTGATTCTGTGTCTCCCTCTCTCTCTGCCCCTCCCCCGTTCATGCTCTGTCTCTCTCTGTCCCAAAAATAAATAAACGTTGAAAGAAAAAAAAAAATTTAAAAAAAAAACAAATTTTGACATGCATATGCCTGATCATCCTTAAAATAATAGTTTTGATATTGTAATTATCTCCAATAATCATATTTTTATGCCTGAACGGTGTTAAATACCTCAATAAAATTTGTGATTTTGAAAATATTGTAAATTTTGGTTAGAGGGAATTAAATTACATCTTAGTAACACTGTCAGCATTTGTGTTTTTTGTCATCACTGACTTTCTTATAAAATAGACAGGTAAGTTTGGGATGTCATTGATCTTAGTGTTTGGATAAGATCATTTTGAGTTCTCCTTTATCATCAGGACATTTGATGTCTGGTGGATTTTGAACCAAAGCACTAGAGGATGTCTTTTACCAGGCTATTTGAACCAAAGCACTAGAGGATGTCTTTTACCAGGCTATTTCTGTGCATAAGGAAAAATGTGTCAGGTTTATTAGAAAATTAATGAATTACTGTTGTTGTATAAGTAGCTGAAGCCTAAATATGCTAATTCACAACTGTCAAAGCTTATCTCAGATATCCCAGATGTTAAAATAGATTGTAGCATAGAGCTTATGTGCTAACAGCAAAAGGTACACTCTTAGAATATAAAATAATTGATGTAGTAAAAGAACATGTAAATATGTAGTTATTCTTTGACATATCATACAAAGCATTTTTCTACATTTCTCTTCGTAAGTCCCCAAGATTTATTTTTGCTTTTAAATGGAGTGTGAGGCAAACATTTGTTGTACATAAATAAAATAATACTGATTTTTTTTTTTTTTATGATACACCAATATACTTGTATTTCATCAACTTTAGGATATAATTGCTAGGCTCTGAATCTAGGTTAAATAGTATTTTGTATGTATATTTAAATTTTCTTTGGGACCAAATTCAAGTAAGAAGCTGCAGTGTTTATCCAAAGTAGATGGCAGTCATAGTCAGAAATAAAAAGTCATATATTAAAATAATTTAAAAAAGTGTATTAAAGGGAATCTATCGTTGAAATAACATCCCTGCAGATTAGTCAGAATGTATTTATTGAGCATTGTCTTTGTCCATAATTATCAGAATAGAAAATACAGTAGTGATTTAGTTAGAAGAGAACATTTTGGGCTGGAGTCAGCACATCAGGCTCTGGGCAGAAGATAAATTTCAGACATATGAAAGATGGTTAAAATGGATGAGTTGAAAAATAGAGCTAATAGGTTCTAGAGAGGGAATCATTATGCAGGTGTTTGGCAAGATCCCCAGTTTAATTATTTCTTAAAATAATGCAATATATTATTCCTCACTCTTCATTTATGCAAAGTTTTTGAGTACTAGCCAGAGAATAAAGAAGTCTAAATTTAATCCTAGCTTCATGTCTTTCTTATTTTGTGACTTCAGACAGTCATAAACTGACTTTGCTTGTTTGTAAAATGAGGACAATAGCGCCTGACTTACTTCTGGTGAAATAATGTGTTTTTCTTGACTATTTTAGGGAATTTTAACTAGGAACCATATGCATTAGAAAAAGTGTCTTTATTTTTACCAACATATGAGAAGCTGGAGTATGTGAATTCTTGAAAGATGGTAATTGAGAAAATGAATTTCTGAATTACACTCCTATTTCCCCTTTTTCTTGGTAGCGGATACTTTGTTTTCACGGAAGCTGAATGGGAAATACAGGCTTGAGCGACTTGTTCCAACGGCGGTCTATCAGCACATGAAAATGCATAAGCGAATTCTTGGACACTTGTCATCTGTCTACTGTGTAACTTTTGATAGAACTGGCAGACGGATATTTACTGTAAGTAATTTTTGAAGTATTATCTTAATTCATATAAGGCATTGAAGAAACACTGCTTATAGTTGAACTTGAAATAGAGCTTTTGATTTTTTTCTTTTAATGAAAAACTGAATATTCAGGTAATTTAGCTTACTATAATAAAAGATATTACTTGAAGTTGAACTTGATCCAGGTTTGGAAAGTTCCTAAAGGACATGTTGTAATACAGGCACAGCTATATGATAGTGCTACATTATGGATAAATGTAATTCTGAGCATTATATCAAATTTGCAGTTGGACATTTTATAAAATGTCATATAATAATCTAAATTGTATACGGGGCATTTCTAAAGTGTGTTAAGCAAATTAGAAGAGACTATTAAATGTATCTTTTTATATTATCCTTAGCACCTCATTTCTTCAGTGTATCTGATGTTGTGTTTAAAGAGGCTCTTTGGGTTTATTTGCTGTTGTTTCTTTTAGCTTGTTAATGGAGAAAAGCAGCTTTTCAGCTTTAACTTAGAAAATTACTTTTGGAAATATTTTTATTTTTAGTTGCTTTATTATATCCATTAAGGGTAATAGTTATTACACTGTTCTTATAATTAAATACTACCCTGTGGGCTGAAGGTATGCATTCATTCACAAAGCCCTTAATTTTCTTTGAAGTAAGGAAATAGGAAATGGAAGTTAAAATAGAAATTCCTATCTCTGTCTTTGGAGAGCAGCTGAGAATTTTATACAGTTTGGGACAATTACAGATTCTTCTTTTTTTAATGTTTACTTATTTTAGAGAGTGAGAAGGAGAGAGAGTGAGCATGCAGGTGGGGGGAGGGGCAGAAAGAGAGGGAGACGCAGAATCCAAAGGAGGCTCCAGGGTCTGAGCTGTCAGCACAGAGCCTGATACGGGGCTCGACACAGGGCTCCATCTCAAGGACTGCGAGCTCGTGACTGGAGCTGAATTCAGATGCTTAACCAACTGAGCCACCCAGGCACCCCCAGATTCCTCTTTTAAGTAAATGTGCTTGTAAAATAAGATTTACTTATATCTTCTTCTTCTCTACCCATACACCCAGTCATCTGTAAAATGTTTGCTTAAACAGCAGGATGTGGGAAAGGATTTCCATACATATCTTTTCCCTGGTTCTAATCTACTCAGGCATTTTCAGATCATTTCTTAGATTAGTATTCTCTTTCACCTTCTTTTGCACCTTTCCCCATTGTTCTCTGTGAAGCAAAATAAAAGCGAAATTTTCTGGCAGGTCATTATTTTCAAAGTGGAGAACCGGTATCTATAAATTCGCCCAAGTCCTTGATATACCTACAACAGTAATTTGCTTTCAAATGGTAATGGGGAATCACATTTAGCTTTTTCAGGCTCAGTATACTAATATTTAAATTCAGTTCTCAAAACAAAGTAAATTTCACATTTGTCATGTTTAAAAGGATTCTTTGAAAAATAGTAATAAGCTGAAATTATGAGAAAGAAGCATTATGTTGTGTTTGTACTTCATTTTGGTGAGTATAAAGTTAATGCCATTGCATTGAGGCTATAAAAATATATAACTTGGGGCGCCTGTCTGTATCTCCTTGTCTCTCTGCCCCTCTCACACTCACGCTTTGTCTCACTGTATTTCTCAAAAATAAATAAATGTAAAAAAAGTAAAAATAAAAAAAATTAAAAATATATAACTTAATTTTTAATGTTAGTAAAATACCTTGTGGGGATTCTTTCTTTAAAAATGATAGGGTGGTAAGCATTTGTTTTTGTAGTTTATGACGCATTATGTGTATTTTAATTTGATTTAGGTACATAATCTAGAATTTTTTTGCAGGAAAATGCAGTGAAATAATGTGCTGATGCTATCTCATGAGTTTGGTAGAGTGGTAGGTAAGAAGTTTGGAAGAGCAGCTCTTTGAACTTAAGGGGTAACAAACTACTCCTGTGGGTCAAATCCAGCCTTCTACCTGTTTTTGCAAATAAAATTTTATTCCAACACAAGCATGCTTAGTTGTTTACATGTTGCCTATGCTTGCTTTTGCACTACCAAATGGCAGAATTGAGTAATTATGACAGAGACTGGCATGTTTGAGTATTTATGGTTACAAAGCCTAAGATAATTAGTGGCCCTGTAGGGAAAAAATCTGCATGCAGCTCCTGTTCTAGATTTGGGGAGAAGGAATGCTGTGTGAAGAAGAAGCTGTTTTTTGGGGCTCCTGAGTGGCTCAGTCAGTGGTTATGCTTCCGACTTCAGCTCAGGTCATGATCTCACACCTGGTGAATTCAAGCCCCGTGTTGGGCTCTGTGCTGACAGCTCAGAACCAGCCTGGACCCTGCTTTGGATTCTGTCTCCCTCTCTCTCTGCCCTTCGCCCACTCGCAATTCTGTCTCTCTCTCTCAAAAATAAACATTTAAAAAAAAAAAGCTGTTTTTGATGATTTTTCTACAGTTGAGGACACATACTTAAAGGGAGGGAAATAATGTTTATATTATTTTATATGGTCTTACCAGAGCCTAAAATTGTTGATGTTTTATGTATGTGATATAATTTGCTAGTTGGGCCAAACTCATAGTACTGTAATTTTGTACTGGTGATTTGCAGTTATAGAGTCCAAAATGTTACCATGTGATAAGAAATAAAAGGTATGAGAGTACTCTTATTTAAAATTTCCTTGTATTTTTATAATTCCGACCTCAAGTGGCAATGTGGTACATATGTGTTCACTGTTCATATTAACTTCATAAAGTAGGATGGCTGCTCATCCCACTGAAACACACTAGCCACTGACTGACTTTTGAAAATCAGTCTTGAAAACTGATGGGATAAAGCTTTAGGATAATAGATCATGATTGACCAATGAGACATTCCTGTGAGAGAGCACGCTGTTGTTATTTATTGGAACAACAGTTCAGTAATCAACTCAGTTTTATCTTTTTATGTATTTGGTATCTTAAGACCTTACATATTTATTCCTAAAGTTCTTGTGTAGATGTATTTGAAAGTTTTTGTCCAAGGGACGACATATTCTCTTGAGTCCTTTCTCAGTAGACATAGCTCGAGACAAAATAGATAGCACTGTGTTTAAGGGCGTCAACTTTGGCATTAGGGGGTGCTTTACCACTTTACCCCCTTCCTAGCAGTTTTACAGCTTTACCACTACCTAGCAGTGTAATTTGGACAGATTACCTCATCACTTTAATCTCTAGTTTTCTCATCTCTAAAAAAAAGGAGGGAGGGGAAATAGACAATAATAATACCAACCCCAGAAGATTTTTATATGATTACATGAAATAATGCATGTAATCAGTGTAGAACAAGCTCTACAGTAAGCAATCATTAAGTTTTACCTACTGCTGTCGATTTTATAGATAGATTTAAATTTTATCCATTTCATTTTCTTACTAAAATCTTATTTGTAAATTCTATACAAGATCAAAAATGAAATCACTTTAATAAGAGAAATTCTATAATAGGATAATTTACAAATATTTTGTACTAGAATGTTGTAATAGATATTTCCCAGTAGAATAATGAGAAGAACCCAGAGAGGGAGACAGCATTACTACCAAGTCAGACTTGCTGCCTAATTCTCTTAGTTTGTAAGTTGTTTTACTTGGTTTTAGAATCATTTCCTTAAATAATATTTACCAAAGAAAAGCAGAGTTAATGAATTTTCTCAGGAGTAAGCTATTCACTCATAATACACAAAGTATGTTGAGAACCATATAAAAATATTCTTCCCTTCCCCTTTATAGAAGAAAAATATATCTCTCTTTTCAAATTAAGGCAAAAGGGCATAAAATACTTCCATAAATGCTGTAGGTTACAGCCAGACACTCTTCCAGACACTTAGTAACTAGAAATGAAAGAGTATCTGTCCCTGGAAAGTTCATCAGTAGTCAACAGACAATATTGATACAATTGATAAGAAACTTGAAAGAGGCTATATAAGATACTGAAGTGTCATAGAGGGAGAGGTATCTAATGCAGTGTGTTGTAGAAGATGGTAAGGGAAACACTAGGGGTAACACCTCAGCTGAATTTAGCTGGATATTGCAACTTAGGGAAAGGCATTTATAAACCTTAGAAGAATGTAACAGGCAGTTGTGTATTGTTAGATATGGCAAAGAATAAATATAGATAATCATTTAAGCAAGGGCTGGAGATATTAGTGGGAGACAAAATCATCAAGATCCTTTTGATGATGTATGAAGGGGAGTGGGTTTCTTTCCTGAAGGCAAAGGAGAGAAAATGACAGATTTTGACAGAAGAGTGAGTGTAATTTCTCTTTTTAACAATCTCTTGGCATTGTAAGGATGGATTGAAAGAAACAGTCTATATGGAGAAATTGGTGAAAAGGTTCTGGCATTGATCCATGAAAGAAATCATAAGGCTTGAACAGAGTCACAGTGAAATTAGGGATGGAATTAACAGATTAAAAATATCTGTAGGATTTAAGAGCTTCATTTGAATATAGGGAAGAATTGAGTGGGAAGAGTATGGGATCACGTGTTTTTAACTTATGTGACTGGATAGAAAGTCCTATCATTTACTGTGGTAGGGATTTAAGTGAAGTTTGTGAAGGTGGGCATGTTGAATTTGAGATACTTACCCATATAGCCAAATAGAAATGTTCAAGAGGCATTGGGAGCTCAGGAAAAAGATTAAGGCTAGAAGATTCAGCTTGGGAATCATTGAATATGGAAATTGATTGTATTACCTCATATGTATGTAACCTAAGGCTGAAACTTTAACTTTTAAAACAGGTGAAAGAAAAGGAGAGGAGTCAATAATTGAGACTGAGAGCTGCTTAAGAGGCCAGAGAAAAATAAAAGAAATGGTGTCTTAAAAGCCAAAGGATTAATATTTTATGAAAGATGGAAACCTAAAGTAAATTAGAACTGAAAGGCATTTTTTGGTTGTCAAGACCATTAATGACCTTGACAAAAAACAGTTTTAATTTAGTATTGGGAATAGGAGTAAGATTGCAGTGCACTGAAGAGGGACTGGGAATTGAAGAATGGAAGAGACTTAACGCAGACCATTCTTCAAAAAGTTTAACAGTTAAAAAAAAATCGTTTTCTGAATGTGGAGTACTATCACTGAACTGCATACTTCTATTGTATTTTTCTGTTATGTTGCAATGAATTTGTTTAGATGTCTCTTTTAAGTTATGAACTTAATATCAAAGGTTTTTTTCTTGAACCTTTTTAGATCTTTAATGCCTCAGAGTATCTTGTGCATACATTAGGGGTGGAACAAATGATGAATGAATCAACCAGTCAGAGGTATAAAAATGAGTAATGTTCTTTCTTGTAAGAAACTTAGAATCTGTTAGGGGAGATCTATACAGATGTCTGTAAGACTGATTCCTTTCTTGTATCCTCCTTTTACACTGGTCTTTTTCTGTACTTCACACTTGCAAAGCCCATTTATGGCTTAGAGCCTTTGTAGTACCTATTCCCTTTGCATTGAATTGTTTTTTCCAAAATATTCCCATGACTAACTCCTTTATTAGCAGTCTCTGTTCAAACACCACCTTCTTACAGACTTTTTCCTATCTTCCCTCCCCATACTTCAACATTGTCTATTCCATTTAGACACTTTATTATATTTCTCTTAATATAGGTATCATTGTCTGAAATTCATATTTTAAAAATTTGAGTTTTATGAGCTACCACGCTGGGGCAAGTGAGAGCCAGATAGGCACTGGGTGGTGACTGCCTCACTGAGGAAAATAATTAAACATGGACAGAGGAGATCCTTAAGAAGCCAAGAGGCAGATGTCCTCATGTGCTTTCTTTATGCAAACTCACTGGGAGGAGCACAAGAAGCACCGAGATGCTTCAGTCACCTTCTCAAGAGTTTCTAAGAAGTGCTCAGAGAGATGAAGACTATGTCTGCTAAACAGAAAGAAAAATTAGAAGACATGGCAAAGGTGGGCAAGGCCCATTAAGAAAGAGAAATGAAAATTTATATCCCTTCTAAAGGAGAAACGAAAAAAGAAGTTCAAGGATCTCAGTACACCTGAGAGGCCTCCTTCAGCCCTTTTCTTGTTTTGTTCTGAGTATCACCCCAAAATCAAAGGAGAACATCCCAGTCTCCATTGGTGATGTTGCAGAGAAACTGGGAGACATGTGGAATAACACTGCTGCAGATGACAAGCAACCTCGTGAAAAGAAGGCTGTAAAGCTGAAGGAAAAATATAGAGGACATTGCTGCATAGTGAGCTAAAGGAAAGCCTGATGTGGCAAAAAAAAAAAAAAAAAAGTCAAGGCTGAGGAAAGCAGGGAAGAGGAGGAAGATGAAAAGAATGAGAAGGAGTAGGGCAGTTTTTTTCCCCCTGATCTATAAAGCATTTAACGCCTGCTGTACACAACTTTTAAAGAAAAAAAATTGAAATGTAGGGTTGCATAAAAATTTGTTTTTAAACTGTAGATTGTCTTTTTTTTTAATATAGTTAACACAATACCAAATGTGTCTTTAGATAGCCCTGTCCTTGTATTTTCACCAGCCACTAACCTTGCCTGGTACAGTATAGGGGTTGTAAATTGACCTAGAAATTTAAAGCAGGTTCGGAGCACCTGGGTGGCTCAGTTAAGTATCCAACTCTTGGTTTCGACTCAGGTCATGATCTCATGTTTCAAGTTCAAGCCCTGCACTGGGCTCTGCGCTAACAGTGTCAAGCCTGCTTGGGATTCTCTCTCTCTCTTTCGCTCTCTACCCCTCTCCACTCATGCTCTTACTCTCTCGAAATATAACTTAAAAGGAAATTTAAAGCAGGTTCTTATTGGTACACAGCAGAAACTAGTTATGCATGGGGATGGTAGCTTTTTTCATCTTTAGTTTTCTTTGGTGCAGCTTATAGGAAATAATTGTTTTGTTGATGGAATACCACTCTAATTGCAAAAAAAAAAAGTTACAGCTGTTTCGGTGACATTGTAAATAATTGTTTTGATGGAATACCACTCTAATTGCAAAAAAAAGTTAACAGCTGTTTTGTTGACATTGTGAATGCTTCTAGGTAAATATAATTTTTTTAATTAAAAAAAGTAAATAGAATTGGGGTTCTGTTCTATTTTCTTAGTAAGCACCATTAGGATAGTCAGGGATTCTATCTTATTAGCATTGACTAAAATAGGAACCCATGAGTCTGTACTGATATAAGTAAGTAAATGAATAAATGAGAAAGGAGGAAAAACTCTTATTTAGGTCAAATGTCAACTGATAATTGTAGAAAGAATGATGATTTGGCAACTATCACAGTGGTAGTTGATTCATTTGTGTGTCATTAACAAAAGCTAACTAAGACTAGTAGAGGATCTTGGTTTGAAGATACTGGCCTAATCTTGCAATATGTTCCCACAACATGTTAATTAAAAGGGGGAAATTGCAACTTTACAGGGGAGAAAACTTGAAAACACATGATAAAATTAACTTCACAGGTGGTGAGATGAGTTGACATGGTGTGTTCTCTCAAGTGGTACACTGAAAAATACAGCATTTTATTTGTGGGATTCCTGTCAAGACAGTAATTACCTAGATTCATTCGTGAAGAAACATTAGACTGAGGCTTGAGATCATCCTACAGAACTTAAGGTCTGTATTTATAAATTTCTGAGGACACAAAACAGAAAGCCTGAGGAAATTTTCTACAATGAAGGAAATTGCAGAGATAATATAATTAAAATATAACATGTGTTGCTATATGGGATCCTGGACCAAAAAGGAAAAGGAAACATTTTCACAATAGTTGACGAAATTTGAATGGGGTCTGTGGATTGGATGGCAGTTATATAAATATGGATTTACCAACTTATGTAGATGAGTATCCCTGTTTTGGAGAAATACAGACTGGGATATTTAGAAGTGATGAGGCATCAAGTCTGCAGCCTGCTCTTAAATGGTGCAGGAAAAACTAATGGTAACGGGTGCGTTGATCAATCTGGGTTACAGAGATATGGAAGACATTGGTACTGTTCTTGAAACTCTGTAAGCTTGAAATTAAAAATTATTTTTTTTAAGTGCATGAGAAGTATAGTGAGTATTCAGTAAGTTTGGTAGTAATGGAAAGGAAAGCAAGAGCATAGTAATTTATAGGAAGATAAATTTGTGAAAAACTGTTGGTCAAAGAGATGGAACTAGAACAGTAGACTTGATATAGGAAGATCTAAGGAGGATGGATAGAATAAATAGATGAAGATGAGATGTGTAAAGAGCACTTTATTTTGGCCTATTTCAAAAGAGAGTTAATTAAGTTCACAATGAGCAGATTCTACTTTCATTGTGAAATACTTTATGTTAGGAAACAGAACTGGGTCCTAGAGGTATGTGATAAAGCCTCGTAATAGGAAAAGAGTGACAAATAGGGACCAGTTAGCTTTAGCCTCCCAAATAAATAGAGGGAGGGTTCATAATATTTTCAGTGTTGCAGATTTAGTACGCATATCTTCTTTTTCCATAATAGTACCTAGTATCTTGGGAGCAGGATCGGAGTAAGTGATAATTACATGGATACAGGTTAGTCATTGGTGGTGTAGGTGGATGAGAGAGTGAGAAAATTGGGCATGTGTTGAAATGATTGACACTGAAGTTTGGGATTATTTGTAAGGGAAATGAAACAGGTCTGTAGTAGATTGGTAGGAAAGAAAAGCAATGGCATCTTTTTTAAAAAAACATTGAACTACATTTAAATTATAAGCAAATTTTAGCTGCCTGAAGAGCAAGGTACTTTTTAGCTTGAATAAGAAAATGATACTGTAGTATACATGACAATATACATGATGTTTTTAACATTTAATTCTGTTCTAAAGACATCAAGAGTGAAATCTGATTCAAATCTGTGTAGTAGTAGCAAGAAAAATTAGAATTCTCTTGATTTCTGCCAAGGAATGCTAGATTTTCCAAGATATTATAGGTTTAAATATCACATAATTTCTTTTTTTATTTCAAAGTAGTAATGTTTGGTTGGTCTGCACAGTTGATGCTCCTCTTAGCACGGAAAAGTTTATAGATCTACTTTTTCCTTTTAAGATAATCTGTGTAGATGTAACCTGCTGTACTGTTGCCAAATGTGTGTGGTTTTCTGCTTGCAGAAGTCAGTCATTCTTTGGCATTTACTGTTCCAACCTGTAAAGGACTTTCTTCATCACTGACTAGTTCACATAATTGTCACTTCCAATCTTCTAGCTTTTAGTTTAAGTAAATACATAAATACAAATTCAGTTAAGCCTTTAAAAGTTGCCTTAAAAAAGCCTTTAAAATTTAAATTTTGGGAGTGCAGACTTTAGGTTCTGCTTTAGTTTCTGCATAGCATTTAAGTGATTCAGAGCCCTGTTACTGATTGTTTCATAAAGTTTTCATAACATTAATAGCACATTTTCTTCTAGATTTTGAGAGTTTTAATACCCAAGTCCATGACAAAGTGGAAAGCCATGTCACAGAGACCTGTGGAGTATCAGAATACCAAAGTCAGATGCGTACCTAACATTGCCTAGGCTTCATTAATGGAGAATGTCGATATTTTTATTTATCTGAACTTTACCTCTCAAACTTTTTATTTTCATGAAACTTCGAAATTTCCAAGAGGGATTCACAAAATAGAATTTTGTTGTTAGGAATTACCCACAGTGTAAGAGATCCAGTTTCATGTTGGAAGGAGAGGTCTTTGCTGCCATTATCTCCATAGTCTAAGAAAAAGAGAGAAACAGAAAGAAAGAAACAATGATTCCTAGGTAAAGTCTGACTCCGTTTTCTTCCTCTATCCTAAGCTACAGAGCATATTGATTATTTTAAAGGCACACGGCTTTATTGTGAATATGGCTTCCTTGGTGTGGCAGTGGAATATACAAATTAATAGGGTATTTCAAACTAAGTCCTGTGTTCAGGCAAATCTGTTTTCTTTAAGTCCCATTCTTTCTTACCAGGCCTTTTCATAAATAACATCTACACTGCTGTTTTTCCAAATAAAGATAAGTTATTGTTGTTGTTTTGTTTTTTCTTTGGCTTTATCTTTGCATTGACAGTGATGTCTAAAAAAGTCACTGAAAATTTGGTGTCACATCTTATTTGAGGATTTAAATAAGTGAAGCTGCACATTCTTCTCATTGTAATTTTTTTCAGATTTTTTGAATGCTAGGTTTGACATAAACACAAATGACAACATATTAATGAGCACACTTTTCACAGTAATTATGACAATTTAACATTATTGAAGAGTGAAAGTAGTGATACACTGCTGTCTTATGTTTGCTTGTCATTAAACACTAGCTTAATATTTAAATTTGACTCAAAAATGAATTCCAAAAAAAGCAATTTCAATTTTGCACCTAGCTCATAGTTTCTTAGAGTTTATTGTGGCTAAAAATATTGTGGTAACCAAGTCTTGTCTGCTTAAAATTCTTCAGTAGCTACCTCACTGGGTTAAATCCAAACTCCTTAACAGGTATTTAAAACCGTCTATTATCTTACTCAGATAAAACCTTTCCAGCTGTTTCTTGTTTCCACTTCTACTTTGTACTCCCAGCTTTTCTCACTTTGGCAATCCCCTGTCCTAAGAGCAACATCTAGATGTTATTGAAAAGAAATGACTACTCTGTTTTCCCCTAGGCATTGGAGCTTTGCTAAAAAAACTGTTAGTTGAAGTTTTTCTAAAATCATGCTATCTAATTTTAGCAGGACATTCCCCTTTTGCTTACAGAGTTTTTCCTTTTTTCTTACTGCTCTTCTTCCACTTTATTTTCCAAGCTTTGTTCACTTTTTTTTTCTGGTTCCTTATTTTGTTTCTCCCTTTCCCCATTTTAGGAAATAATCCTCAGATAATTGTATTGTTGCCGAGGTTAAGAATCATCTAATTTCTTTCCAGTTTACTTTAAATTTGCTATTTCTACCATACCTCTTTCTTCTTCATACATCTTAGAAACCTGTGTAATCCTCATAGCCAAAGCCAACCACGATGACTATGTTGTTCATCTTGTTCCTTTCACCATTACATAACATTGGTCTTATTTTAATGTCCTTAACACTTTTTTAACATTTTAAGACTGTAGTGCCCTACTCTTTGGTTTATTATTGACCCAACTAACATTTGAGGTAGGCTTGGGGAAGGAAAGTTTTTCTAATTCTGCTCTACGTTTTGTTTTCTTTTTTTTGTTTTTGTTTTTTAAGAATAATCAGTTTTTAATTTATCCTTCCACATTCAATTTAAACGTGTATAGTGGTTTTAGAAATGTTTTCCCAGGGGCGCCAGGGTGGCTCAATCAGTCAAGCGTCTGACTTTTGCTCAGGTCGTGATCTCATGGTTTGTGGGTTTGAGCCCTGCATTGGGCTCTCTGCTTGTCAGTACAGAGCCCGCTTTGGATCCTCTGTCCCCCCACACCCGCACCTTCCCTCCTCTCAAAAATAAACATTTAAATATAAAAATGTTTTCTTTTAATTTAGTTTAATTTAATTTAAATTTAATTTTTCTTGTGCAGTCCTTTTCAGTCGATTTATGTGTATTTATGTTTCTGATAGCCATTTTAAAAGAACTTAGGTGAATTTGTCAGGTCATCTTTAGTTTTACATTCCCATAAAAATAAATTAGTGATCACAAGTAATGATGCATGAAATAGAAATTGTTTAAGGATCCTTTAGAGTTCTGTTTGAAATTCTGCCAGGAGTTCCGGGGAGTAGGGGTGAGGATGGGACAGCACACTATTGTATAGGTCATGGAAGAGGATAGTAAAGAGAGATTTCCCTAAAAGGTCAAAGATTTCTCTCCTGCAACCAAATGGAAGAAAAGAAGTCAATTGGAATAAAACACACTTGGGGAAAATGTGCATAATGTTGTTTTATTTTAGTACTTGTCTATACAGAGCAAAATTATTAAAATATTAAATTGGTGATATTACTAATAATGAAGTCAATATGAATATAATGGGACTTTTTGTTCTTTTAGTTGGTGAAAAGTCACTGAACGCTGACTTTCAGGTTGCTACTATTTTCATTAAAAACTGGCATTTTGGTCAAAAAGGTGTTTGGTTTTTGTTTTTCCCTCTTTGTTAACATGAAAATATGTGAAACACCCTCTATAGTAGAATGTAAAGCAAACTTTTATTCAAATACACAAGAACAAAATGATTTCTATCAGTATTATGAAGCACAATGAGATGTCATGATTTTACTTTTTCATATATTCTACCAGTATTAACATAAAATTTTACTTTTGTTGTGAGTTTAGGTCAGAGCCAAATATTACCTTAATTTTTAGAAGATAAAGTGAATAAATTGACTTAATTTGTGGAGTTAAAAGAGTTGAATAAGTAAGTTTAAGAGTTGAATAAATGCTTTATTGCCGTTTTTTATTCAGCTAATGCTTAGTGCAATTCCCATGTGCCAAGTGGTATGTAGACCACCTTTCTGGAAGTCATAGTCTACTACCATTCCTTCTTCTCTTTTCACTGATAGCAGAGATACAATCTTCTTTCCTTTAATTCCCCAAACAGCTCTGTATTCTATCTCTTTTGAGCTTTCTCTGCTATCATCTGTTTTATCACTTCTCTCTCCTGCCTGTACTGTTTTAACAACTTTCACCTGGCCTCCGATTGTTTATCCTAATTCACACTGATGCCAACAGGATCTTTGCTGATACTGACCTGCTTAATAATCTTAAGTGATCCCCTTTAGAAAACATATTTCATAGTATACCATAAAAGGTCCTTTACAGTTTTTCCCTAACTTCATCCTTATGCCTTTACCTCACACTCTAAGTTAGCGTACAGACTAACTTGGAGTTCTTACATTGACATTTTCATGCCTTTGATCAAACTTTTCTCTATTGTTGCCATATGGAATGTTTCTGTTTTTTTAAAGTAGTAAGAGTATTGCTAAAGTAGGGGCACCTGGGTGGCTCAGTCATTTAAGCATCCAACTCTTGGTATCGGCTCAGGCCATGATCTCATGGTTGTGAGATCGAGCCCCAAGTTGGGCTCTCGCGCGCGCGCTCGCTCTCTCTCTCTCTCTCTCTCTCTCTCTCTCTCTCCCTCTCTCTCCCCCTCCCGTCCCCTCTCCCCCCACGCCAAATAAATAAAGAAACCTAAAAAGAATATCACCAAAGTAAAAATAAGAATACTACTACCAACAGAAGCAGTGGTAATGGTCTTACTGTGTACCAGGTACTCCATCCTCACTTACTTAGTTTTTGCAACAGTGCGATGATATGCGTAAAGAAAAGAAAACTTAGGCATAGGAAACCTGTAACTTACCCAAGGTTAAACATATAGAAAGTGGCCATACCAGGTCATGAACTAAGATGTTTGACCCTGGAGTCTGTGTGCAAAGCTTACTACATTACGTTGTGTCTTCATGCAGAACGCTCTGTCCAGGCATCACTGCTTCTGGATTCTTTTCCAGATCCTATTTCTTCACCTCTCAGGAAAAACACCCTGTTCCCTTGTTTGAATCTCTTCTGATCAACAGTATAGCACTTCAGACATGTTACTGCATTTACACTCTTTTGCCTTGCTTCTTAAGGACAGGAATCCTGTGTCTTTGTATCTCTAGTGTTTGGCACATACTTAATCTTCAGGCAAATGAATAAATGAGTGCATGAATCACTGAATTTTAAAAGTAGAAGGAACCTTAGGAATCATCCAATTTAACCACCTTGTTTTTATAGATAAAGAGCCTGAGATAAGTGAATGGGATAAAAATACCAGATTTTAATGTAGATAATTTACCAAAGTTAAATTTTATCACTAGTCTTTAGTGGTTGGTTACCCACCACTTCAAAGCTCAGAAGAATGTGAGTTAATTGAGAGTATTGTAGGTAGTGTTGGCCGACTCTGGTTTAGGATATGGCATTTAAAATGTTCTGTTAGGGCGCCTTGGTGGCTCAGTGGGTTGAGTGTCAGATTCTTGATTTCAGCTCAGGTCATGATCTCAATGGTTGTGAGATCAGCACTAACAGTGCGGAGCCTGTTTGGGATATATTCATTCATTCATTCATTCTCTCTCTCTCTCTCTCTCTCTCTCTCTCCCCCCCCTCCCCCCCTCTCTCCCCCCCTCCCTCCCTCTCTATCTCCCTCTCTCCCTCTCTCTCTCCCCCTCCCTCCCTCCCTTCCTCTTTCCCCCAAACCCCTGCTCAATCTCCCTCTTTTTCTCTCTCTCTCAATAAATATTTACTTAAAACAAATGTCCTGTTAATACTGTGTTTGTGGTCATTTATATGTCCTATCAGTATGAAGGTGATAATACATCTGTACATTTGCTTTTGTGGATCTTCTAACTACTTTCTAATGTCAGATATAAGGAGGGGGTTGTTTTTCTTTTTTTTTTTTTTTTTTTTTAATTTTTTTTTTTTTTTAAAGTTTATTTATTTTTGGGACAGAGAGAGACAGAGCATGAACGGGGGAGGAGCAGAGAGAGGGAGACACAGAATCGGAAACAGGCTCCAGGCTCTGAGCCATCAGCCCAGAGCCTGACGCGGGGCTCGAACTCACGGACCGCGAGATCGTGACCTGGCTGAAGTCGGACGCTTAACCGACTGCGCCACCCAGGCGCCCCGAGGGGGTTGTTTTTTAAGAATTAGATTGGATGGTTGTAACATGCCACCTCTGAAACCTATTGATAAGTTTGAATTTGGGAAATGGATAAGGCTAATGACAATATTCTCCACTTTTTTGTGTATTTAAAACTTTCAAATAATGGAAAATAAGAGGAAATAGAGGTTGGTAAAAAAGTATAAATTTACAGCTTTAAAATGAATTAAGGAAACTAAGAAAAAAAATAATAAAGCCTAGAAGTTCTAATCTCTGGTTTTGATTATGTGAAATTGAAATGTCTATTTGTAAATATAGATATTCCTGGAAAATGTGTATCTTTTACAGTTTCTTTCTGAGCTTATGCTAGTATAGCAGAATGTGTATTTATGTATTTTTATTGACTTCATGGGAGATAAAATGAAATTTGTTTTGGTAACTAACAAATCAGCTTTGGTGATTTTATATGTAACGTATTTAGCTGAAGATTACTGATGGGAAACTCATTTATGAATTACATTTTTAACTTCCTAGGAGAAAAATTAGCTTTCGTTTCTGTTTAACATAATATCATATACAGGATTAATCACTATTGTGTATTACATTATGTTCTCTTATTACAATTTTGTTTTGTTACTTCAGAAGTTCAGATTCTTTCACAAGATTCCGGATAGAGGTTACCAGAGGTGGTGGGTAGGAGATCATAGGTAAATGTTATTATTAACATCCTGTTTCTCCTGGTAGATTGGTGGACACACAGGTATTGTTTATAAGTGAATGATTTAATAAAAATAGACTTGTATAGAGGAAAATTCCTAAAATAAGTGTTTAACACTCCAGTACTTAAGAATATAAGTGTTGGGAAGTGAACATAACAGATACAATTTTTTATCTCTGTTCAGAATTTGAATTACAATTTATAGAGTTAATTCCATTAATACTCATTTTTGTTTTAAGGGTTCTGATGACTGCCTTGTGAAAATCTGGGCAACAGATGATGGAAGATTATTAGCTACTTTAAGAGGACATGCAGCTGAAATATCAGACATGGCTGTAAACTATGAGAATACCATGATAGCAGCTGGAAGTTGTGATAAAATGATCCGAGTCTGGTGTCTTCGAACATGTGCACCTTTGGCTGTTCTTCAAGGCCACAGTGCATCTATAACATCACTACAGGTAATTTGCTTAATCCCTGTAAAATCCTTTTGATTATGATTTAAATTTTAAGTCACTGTTATAATCCATTGTATAAAGCCAACTAAAATGAAGAAAGGAATATTTCTTTTTTCTTTATAAATATATGGACTTTAAATACATGGTAGTCATGACCTTCATCCATTGTGAATGCTTTCTAGCTCTGTTTATTAGTTGCTGTTTATATGGTAAAAAGTGGGTTATTTGGATTGTGTCACTCTTCTTATATTTTTTTTCTTCTTCAATTGTTTTTCAGTTCTCACCATTGTGCAGTGGCTCAAAGAGATATCTATCTTCTACAGGGGCAGATGGCACTATTTGTTTTTGGCTGTGGGATGCTGGAACCCTTAAAATAAAGTCAGTTGCTCTTTTATTTCATAGAATCGATTATTTAATTTAATGGTTAAAATTGCAATAATATAAAGTAGTCAACAATAAGTATAAATTTATTTATTCTCCTTGAGTAAAAAACAGAAATGCATTCACTGACCTCTTTGATTTTCATGCTTCTCCCCGCACCCCCCTTTTTTTCCATGCTTCAAAGAAAGTTTATGTTAACAGGTTTGGTTTTTGGTTTTTTTCTCTTTTTCCTAGCCTTAGCCATTTCCTTCAGAACATACCTGTTTCATTATCACTCCTTTCTGTATACGGCATAATTTCATCTCAGTAGCTCCTTCTGGTGTTGAGAACATAATCTTAAGAATTCCTAAGGCTATTCTTTAGAAGAATTGTAGTTTATTTGTGTCACTGAATCTACAAACTTTAGGTTTTATTGAAGATCTCAGGAAACGTAGGAAAACAGATTAAGTTTTTACTAAATTACATCAAGGTAGATAAATGCATCCTCACCTCATCCCATAATAGCATTTTGCATCTGTGCTTTCTCTTGTTCTAGTATCTTGGTTTATTAAAACAAGGTGGTTAGACAGTGTTCTCTTTCGATTAAGGACAATGAGGCAAAACAGTTCTTAAGAATTGGCATGGCCAGGACTTAGAACAACACTTCTCTGCCCTTTGGTACCATGCTATCTATGCCTTGCCACCTCTCAAGTGGGTATAATAGGGAGAGGAAGTGCTGCATATTGCCCCATAGGCAGTCTGTGAATGGGGAATTGGTGCACTCAGTGATTCTGCAGTGTCTAAATGGTCATCTCTGTGCTCTCATGGTAGAACATCATTCAGATTAGAAGGGATATCTCAATAATTCTGTCTGACTTTTGTTTATAAATATCAACTCAAGTTGAGTAATTTGCGAATGTCTTTATAATTTTAAAACAGTAGTATTTAGATAAGCTTCGTGTATATTAAGATTCCTGTAGAGTGCTGCTAATGGCAAGGCATTAAGAGGCCATGGAAGGTAGAATAACATAATAAAATGTACTTCATTTGAAAAAAAGGATTCTGATTAAGACATGAATGTTTGGAGAAAGCAAGTTGATTTCTAATTTTAGTTGCATTCTTAATATTTAGAATATTAAAGATTTTCTGTAAACATTAAATAAAAGTTTAAATATTTTACTGATGTGTGTGGACAATAGCAATAGTTAATTGTTGTTTTCCTTTGAGTATTTTTTACCTTCTTATGGACCAGATTAGGATACCATTGTGTTTTCATGTTTTGTTTTTATACAGAAGAAAAATATGACTAACAGTCTTCAAATTAGCATAGGAACAAAAATGTTTTCACAAAATTAAACTCTCAACTTTGTGCTTCTTGAGGATTACATTGCTAAGTACGATAATATTTATCTGGATTCTTGAGAAGTGAATTATTCCATATAAGTGATATTTTTTTCAGAACCTTTACAGAGATTTACCCATTAACCAACTATCCTAACAGCTTTTTCACATAAATGTGTATTTTTAATGTAGATGCAAGTAGAGAAATGTATATAATTTTCTGCTGTTTTTTTCTTAACATTTTATTATAGGTATTTATAATAATTTTAATAGCTGCATTATGTTCCACTGAGTTGTTATGCTATACTTTGCTTCATGTTTTTCCTATTTTTGGACATACAAATTTTTTTATAGTTATTATAGGTAGGATTTTTTTCTATTCTTGTAATCATCCCTTAAAAGCTTTTAACCTACAGTCAGGCATAAAGGAGTAATTTTTTCTTAGTTATAGACTTGGGGACACTTAGTTTCTTTTCCATATTTACTCATGGCTAATAACTGCCAAAAATTTTGGCAGGATGTAGATTGTTACTGTCACATGGGTTTTAATTACTGATCAAAGGCAAAAATTGTATTGAACTGTAATGCTTTTGTATAATCTGATGAGGAGGTGCCTTCAGCAACCCAGTCTGCATTGAGAAAATCAATTCTTTTAGAAGTTAATGAAACCTATTTTGATGGGGCGCCTGGGTGGCGCAGTCGGTTAAGCGTCCGACTTCAGCCAGGTCACGATCTCGCGGTCCGTGAGTTCGAGCCCCGCGTCAGGCTCTGGGCTGATGGCTCGGAGCCTGGAGCCTGTTTCCGATTCTGTGTCTCCCTCTCACTCTGCCCCTCCCCCGTTCATGCTCTGTCTCTCTCTGTCCCAAAAATAAATAAACATTGAAAAAAAAAATTAAAAAAAAAAAAGTTAATGAAACCTATTTTGAAACCCAAACCTCTTGATAAATTTGTTTTTATACAGAGTTTATGTATGTGGTAACAACTTCCACTAATAAAGATGCTGCTTCTTAGATGAGAAATAGGAGTGGCTGCGTGACTCGGAATCTGACTGAAGAGATCTCTGAGTAGGAGAGAAAGGCTGTCCAAGCATATTTAGATGTAAGAGGAGAATGGGAATCCTAAAATATATAGATGATAATGATTACAAATTTTTATTAAGCACTTAGTCTGACAAGCTTGTACTAATAACCACTTTCTATTTGTCATCTCACTAATCTTTATGACAACCCTATGAAGAAGGTACAATTATTTTCTTTAGGACAGATAGGAGAGAAAATAGAGGTGGATACTGGAAGTATTTCGTCAACCCCCTCTCAAGCAGAGTGCCAAACTAAAAAGCAGTTATTCATTGATTGACTATCTAGAACTGGTTGAATTAAATTAATTAAAATACTAATGATACTAATACTTATTGAGTGTGCAGTACTAAGCATTTTACGTGGGTTAAATTTATTCAATTATCTCAATAACTCTTAAGATATGCTTTGTTTTTACTCCCATTTTATAGATGAGACTGAGGCACAGAAATGTTAACTTGCCTAAGGTCATAATGCTTGATAAGTGGCAGAGCTGGAAACTGGACTCACAGAATCTGATACCAAAGCTTTATCTTAAAATATTTCCTCAGATGTGCTTTTAAAAACAAATTATTTGTGGGGTTCCTGGGTGGCTTAGTTGGTTAAGCTTCCGACTCTTGATTTTGGCTCTGGTCATGATCTCGCAGTTCGTAAGATAAGCCCCACTGCTGACAGCGTGGAACCTGCTTGGGATTCTCTCTCTTCCTCTCTCTATCTGCTCCCACCCTCAAAATAAATAAATATTTAAAAAAATAATAAATTATTGTACTTGTTTATCTATTTTTTCCCTTTAAAAATATTAAAGTCCATTTAAAATGGCAATTTGTATGATTATTTGTATATTCTGATTGTAAGTTACAGCTAAATGGTTGCTTAACACTTACAAGAATGAATGTGCTAAAAATTAACAAAAATGGAGAGCTGGAATCCATAAGATATTAATGAAAGTAGTGTATTTAGTTGTCTTTATAATTTCAGATTACTTAAATTATGGTTACTTAATTCTACTCTGAATAATTGTTTAGGTTTTAAGAGTGTTTTAATAACTTTCTGTTCTCTAAACTATTCATGCTCAGTTATGTCAGGGCTTGTTACTATTAGGAAAAATTGTATAAATGTCACTTTAAAAATTTATTTAATTAAAATTTTTAACAAATAACTTTTGTGTTCTGTATCACTTTGACAAAAATTCCTTTTTCTGAATGTATAATTGATAGATCATAAATATTTTGTCCTTTTTTTCCCTGATATGATTACAAAACTGAAACCACTCTATTTTCAATTGCTATGGATTATACAATTTATGCAGTGCACTTTGACTGAAAGCTCTAATTATTTCTTTGAATTTTCTCCCCTGATACCTTAAGGAAAAACTAGATCAAAATGTACATTAAGTAGGGCTCTAAATAAAATCCCTGTATTAGAGCATTACAAATATATTGTGTACTTATTGGACCTGGTATGGTATAAAATCTACAGTTTTTCTTTCTTCAATACTGTTGATTGTAACAAACATGTAACGTCAGTAGTGTAAATATAAGACATATTCTGTAATACAAAATTATACAGTTAATGTACATATATTTAAAGGAAGATGATTTTTCTGTAGATGTCTATTTTGAATGAACATTATAGTTGACATAAGATTCAAACAGTCTTCAGATTTTCACTAGGATAAGTGTTTAAGATTCTTTTTGGAGTCTTAAAAAGCGTATTTTGTCACATTGGAAGATAAACAGAGGGAAATATTTAATTAACAGTGCCTAATATTGAAAAAGTTTAGTTAACTGATGGTGTACTTATGCCACAGAGGCAGTACCTATTTTGCTGGTGTGTTCATGTTTTCAAATGACTTATTTTCTAATGTATTTGTGCATTGCTACGGTACTGTATGAAAAACTAAATCCTGTTAAATATGGTTAGAAGTAAGTATAACTAATAACTACATGTCTGGTGTGACAGTGGCTTTGAGAGTGTTTCATGTGTGGATTGTTGTATAATCTGGGGCTCCTATGAAATCTGTAGAGTTTCCATAAGATCTGCTGATCACGACACATAATGATTTCCAACTTGTTTAGGAAGGGAGCCATCTGTTGCTTCTTATTTAATTTTGTCTTTCTGTATTTAGTTTTTGAAACAGCTCATTTCTGGTGTTGCTGTTCCCTTTAGGGATATTTTTAATTGTTTATTTTTTATATTATAGTCCAAGACCTGCTAAATTTACAGAGCGCCCTCGGCCTGGAGTTCAAATGATCTGTTCTTCTTTTAGTGCTGGTAAGATTTTTCTCTCCCTAATTTTCCACTTAAAGTTGTACATTAGAAAGCTTCTAGTGGAACACATAAAATTTCGGAAAATATTTATTATCGTAATATAAATCATATTCACATACATAAACCAGGGGATGGTCATAAATTAATTTAGAAATATTTGAACTTTGCTAGAGTCTTTTTATGTATTCACATGACTAAGAATTTTCCTTGAGACCATAATGCTCTGCTCTGGAGAATAAGAGTTTCAGAATCGACTCTGTTAAAGAATATATCTTTGAATAGTTATCTCATTGCGAGAAAGGTATTTTAAATACGTTTTATATTTTCATGACATTTGGGAGGTATCCTGTAGCTAAGTAAAATAAATTTGATTGTTATTTGTAAATATTAAATACTTCGCTCCAAATTCTTGTTCTTTGCTCTTTAAAAAGTAGCTATATAGCAATGCTGATAACTCCAATTATGTTTTGAGTTTGTGCAGTAGCATTTTGAATGGACATGTCTTTTTAAACAAACTATAATTTGAAGATTTGAAATGAATTGATGAGAAAGTGAAATGAAATATTAATAGATTTAACACCTATTAAATGTTCCTAATACCAGTTCCTTTTACATTTACTTCGAGTTTTACTTGTCTTTTCAATTCATAATTGTGAATAGCAGTAGTTCCTCAGATAAGTGATAGCATACTAATGACATAAATCTGTTTTTTCCATATTAATATCCAAATGTGTTTAATTTCTAACTTCTAGATTTCCACTTCTACTGCCATGAAGACCATTTTCCTTTTCGTAATAACACAATTACAGGCTTTATACATGATTTCAGAGTACTCTGTAAGGAGTTATATACAGCACTGTTTTCAGCACTGTAGGAGAATATTGATTCAAAGTGGAGAGAGCAAATTGCTATATAAATAACTGTAATGTAAAGTAGAATGTATGTATTACAGACAAAGTCTTAATAAGAGTTCAGAGGATAGCAGGCTCATTTGATTGCAGGGTGGCAAAGACAACCCATTGAAGAAATTGGGCCCTAAAAGTTTGATAGATTTTAACATAGGAAATGTGGCAAGAGAGGGACTTCAGTAGAGTTAAAGGGCATGTTTTCTAGGGAGGGTGATAAATTTTAACAAAGAATTATGGAATCACTTAATGAAATGATTTGTAGTGGAAATCTGTAAATATTGAAAATGCATCTTAGTTAAAGCTGTGCTAGTTAAATGTATTTTAAGTTCATTAAGTTCAGTTTTAGATGTAATTTTTATGCCTAGGATAAATATGCATAGTTTTAGAGTAAAATAATCATCAGTATATATTATGGTAATATAGCTTGCATTTTATTTTCAGTGATTTTGAAAGTGTTTTACTCACAAATGTTTGCTCCTACTCCTCAGGTGGCATGTTTCTGGCCACAGGAAGCACGGATCATATTATTCGGGTTTATTTTTTTGGATCAGGTCAGCCAGAGAAAATATCAGAATTGGAGTTCCATACTGTAAGTACTGATAAAAAGAATAAGATAGGTACAATTTAAATGAGTTTAACAGTTTATATTCAGGATTTTTTTTATCTCTTTATATGTAGGACAAAGTTGACAGTATCCAGTTTTCCAACACTAGTAACAGGTAAAATAATTATTTTTGTTTGTAAATTTAATTCCAGTTTTAAAGTTATCAAATACATTTTCTACAGTCAGATTTTAATTAGAACTGTATACAACTTAGCTACTAAAATAAGGATCTTGAGCAGTTACACTGAAGAGTGACTATAGCCTTCACTTGCATGTGAGAACAGGTCTTATGTTTTATTTCTATAAATGTTAGTTTATTTGGGCACTTTTAACAATAGGGACTTTTATCCACCCTATATATTTTCTATACATATCAAAGTGTAGGGAAACTTAGTAGAGTTTGGAAATGTATCATAATGTAATATTTGAGACAGAACTATTTACTGAAGATAAATGATGTTTTGTAAATTTTCCCAGGTTCTTATTTGAAAATGAAAGAAAGCTATTCCTAAGTACCTTTTATCTTGAGTAAAAGAAGTCAAGTTCTTTAACATTGAGAGGAAAATCAGTATTTTTCCATTGGAAAATACTCATTTTATTTGTAAGGTAGTAAATGGTGGCCTTGAATCCCTTTTGAATGTCCTTTTGCGACCTAGCCATACACATTAGAATATGTATATAAAGTTTTAGAAGCCCGTTAAGTTGCAGAAGTTGTTAATTTAGTAGAGAATATCTGACAGAGAGTAATCTGTATTATATTAGAATGCTGTGTAAATAAAGATGAGTCTGTCTTTTAGTATTTTGAAAAACAGCTCTGGAAAAATTCATTTAGTAAAGTACATGTGTTTTTTTTGGGGGGGGGGTGGGTTTCCTTTAATTCAGATTTGTGAGTGGGAGCCGTGATGGGACAGCACGTATTTGGCAATTTAAACGAAGAGAATGGAAGAGCATTTTGTTGGATATGGCTACTCGTCCGGCAGGGTAAGAGATCGAATTTGAAATATTACATAAATATAGGTAGATCATTTAAAGTATGCTGTATTACAGGCTGGTGTGACTCTCAGCCTATAGAAACATACGTCATAATCTATGTTAAAATGATTACTTTTCTGTAATAACTAGAGGTGTTACTGGAGATGGAAAGGGGAAATTTCTAAAATTATTTATTGCCGTATATATACACAAAGATCTGCATTAATGACTTTTTCAGTTTGATTTATTAAGATGATGATAGTACTACAGGAATACTCCTAGTTTTCTTTAAAAAGTAGAACATATTCTAGTGTTAATCTGTCACAGAGAGATGATGTAGTGTATCTAGTGGTTTTCTCCAGCCAAGAGAAATTATATTACACTTTGTAACTATTATTTTGGTTTTAATATTTAATAAATAATTCTATATTTATATGTAGTGGTCTCAGGTGGATGGGAGAGCAAAGCAATTAGCGGGGCATGACAGCAGCAGAAGATAGAGAGTGAGCTGCATGGCATAGAATTCTTGGATCCAGATAGAGTTAAAGCATTAATAACATGTTCAAGGTCATCTATCACTAAGGGCTTAGGAGTGCTGAAATCCTGGGTGTTTGCTGACTCAGTGCAGTGTTTTTGCGCTCATTCTTTGTTGATACAGATTATTCTTAATTGCTGTTAAGTGATAGTTATTCATGTAATGAACTTAAATATAGATTATAAGAAAACACATTTAGGTTTTTGTCATAATAGTATTTTAATAAATAATATTGGTGTAAACAAATACTGCCTCCATCACTTTCAGCCAAAACCTTCAAGGGATAGAAGATAAAATCACAAAAATGAAAGTAACTATGGTAGCATGGGATCGACATGACAATACAGTTATAACTGCAGTTAATAACATGACTCTGAAAGTTTGGAATTCTTACACCGGTCAACTAATTCATGTCCTGATGGTGAGGAAAAAAAACTCATTTTTATTTGGTATAATGAAGCTTATTATAGAATGGAATATTTTCATTGAGGACTAAAGTCTTTTATAAAAAAAGTTAGCCAAAAAATCTTGCTAGATGGATAACAGGTCTTTGTGGGAGATTAGAAATAATTTTAAAATGTAGTTAAGCAGGTTTGACTTGGAAATCAAAATTCTTGGCTGTTCTTTAATACGTAGGGCTGCATCAGTAGTATTCTCAGGTTTCACTAAATGATAGCAAAGCCCTGAATAGTGGTATTAGCTCAGCTTCATTATTATACATTGACAAATTTGAAGATTTTTGCCACTTTAATAATTCTTAGAATTCAGATTCTAGACATGTTGCCATATTGATGTTTGATTGAATTTTCTTTTTTAAATTCATAATTCTGTGCAACTTCAAAAATATTTCAGGGTCATGAAGATGAGGTATTTGTCCTTGAGCCACACCCGTTCGATCCGAGAGTTCTCTTTTCTGCTGGTCACGATGGAAATGTGATAGTGTGGGATCTGGCAAGAGGAGTCAAAATTCGATCTTACTTCAATATGGTAATTATCAGTCTCTTCATTTTAAAGATTTGGGGACTTCATGCAGGTACTCTGCATATCACAAAGGAAATCCATTTAGGAGTTTATTTAGACGTTTTTTTGCCTTTAAGTTTCAAAAAACAATTCTGTACTCTACACTCATATTTAGGTGTTAAATTTAAAAGAAAATTGTGCATATTAACAGTACATGTATATTGGTGATAACTAATTTGGTTTCTAAAATAGTTTTAAGAGTGATCCTTTGAGAAACTCACAAGTAGAAAGATACAAAATAATATAGATTAGAAAAAAGTTTGGAAAACCATGTTAAGAAATTATAAATATATTGTGTTAGTGTACTTCAGCAGCCCTCTTGTGCACAGTTTTATTCCAGTACACCCATTTTATTTGTTTTATAAAGTTTTATTTAGGTAATCGCTACACCCCACATGAGGCTTTGACTAATGACCCTGGTATCAAGAGTGTCATGCTCTTCCAACTGACTCATCCAGGCACTGCCCCAATGCACCCATTTTAAAATTAGAGCCAGATTAAAGGCTTTCTTGTCTTTTATCATCGAATTGTAGTATGTTAGATATTTATTGTGTTTAAACCCTTTCCCCTCCAAATTTTTCTTCTTATGTAAATTTTTAGTATAATTTGCTCAGTATATATGTAGCTTACTGTGCAGTGTTTTCCACTTGTCTCTAACCACTGTATGAAGTTTTCTTCAAATACTGCTGTTTATCGTCACTTTTTAAAACATCTACTTCCTAGGTATTAGGGATACCTTTCAACAAAAGGAAAAAGAAAAACATTTATTTCCACTATTTCAGCATCTTTAGATTTTTTTTAATCAATTATGGAAGCCTCTTGTAATGAGTCATGAAAAGGTACAATTAATAGTGTGTATAGTCAGTTATTTTGAAAAGAAAAAAACCTCAAAGTGTCATTTGTGAAATGCCACGTTTTGTGAAAAAATTTCATGAAGGTGATACTATACTTCATTGATAATCATAGTAAAGTTCTACATAGTAAGAAGTAATTAAAAAGTCAGAGGGAGGAATAAGAAGATAAAAGCATTATTAGTGAAGGAATTCAGTTACCTGCCTTTATAGATATACCTTAGTGTACATAAGGTAAGAACTTAAGATTTGTCAAATTCTTATTTTTCTAAAAAGACTGCTAATTATTTGGAGTACAATTTTTAGTGACAGGTGGATTTCCTTAGTGATATGTGTATAGAGAGTTTTTTTTAAAGCAAATCCTTAAATATGCTGGTAAAGAATTCTTTCTTTTCTATCCTTGTGTTTCTGGTTTGCTCTTTTTTGAGGCATCTCTGTTTAAATAAAAATACTATTTTCTCAATTTGTCTTTATAGCTTCAAAAGAAAACAATTTGTGGCCTATGCATATATTTTAGTGACTTTTTTTTTTTTTAGTAATTTCATATTTTCAAAAGGCATTGGTGGGTTAATTGAGTGTTTGGGGGGAAAGTTTTATCTCATACTTGAATACTGCTTTCACCTTTAAGCTACAAAGGTGAATTTTTCCTGTTCAGGTAAGTTGATCACACTAATATTCCACCTTATGTTATAAAAATTGGAATACATTGAGACTTAAGTGATTTGCTCTTAGACCATTACAATAAGTGATGTAGCCGGGAATTGAAGTCAGACATACTATATTGCATAGTCTTTGAAATTAACTAAGGGATTTAGTTAACATTATTGCCTTAAAAATTGTTTTAAGAGTTTTAGATAAGGATATTTTTCCTGTTCCAAGAATAAGGGAAAAGTCTCTAAAGGGCAGAAGAAACAACTTTATGTAATAAGTAGATTGGATGGTATCCATAGAATACTCAAATTGAGAAAGACAAAACATAGACTAAAAAGGATTAAAAATATATCCTGCACTTAAAAAACTAGAAAATGAACTACATTTTATCTAATTAAAATAAAGATACTCCTTTTAATTTTTTGCATGATTTTTAATGACTTCCAAAATACTTCTGTGTATTACCTCATTTGGTTTTCATGAAAACTTTGTAATACAATCAACAGTAGATTTTATTATTACTGGTTTTATGAATGGAGAAACTGTACAGAGATGAATTGCTTTGCCCAGGTTTATCTAGGTCACACACCTGTTACAGGGGAACTTGGGGTTTTAAACCCGTATTTTTTGGTCCATTGTTACTGTGTTCTTAATAACTCTAGTTAATGGTTGGCCATTGCACAGCTAACTTCCAAATCTACCTAGTTAGTGATATGTCACCTGGAGGAGATGTTTTTATAATGGTATTAACTCTGAGTAGATCATTTGAGATCTTAAAGTTTAGCTTGATGATTTTTTTCTGTCTCTTCATTTATAAGTTCTCTAAGTGCCCTCCCTGCTTTTTGCTCTTTGCTTTTTTGTTCATTTCATTGTTTGTTTTATCTATGGACAGATGGAAGATAAAGCATCCAGCATTGCTATTAAAATAAAAACAATTTGAGGGGAGAGTAGAAGCTTGTGTTCACTGTCCACTATCATGAAGGTAGCATTTTGGTTATAGTAGTTATAACTATTTAGCTCTGTGTAGCAAGTCAGTCATTTTTTCAGTTACTAAAATACCATAAAAGTTGAAGAAGTACAAATTCAAACTCTAATATTAAATTGTACCAGTAATCATAAGTTCGACCTAGTAAATAATTTTTTAGTGCTCTCTAGAGGAACTATTTATAGCGTGCCTTGGAAGACCTCTTTTAAGGATGAATAATTCTAGTGGAATACTCACTGTTTAGACTAGAACTGGTAAAGTTTAGAAGAAGTATTATTAGGGCTACATAATATTTCATGTGAGTTTTAAAATCAAAGCTTTACAACATGAAGAAAAAAATCACCATTAAACAGATATACAGCCAGAAAATACGGCATGTAAACTGCCTTTAAAAGAAAAAAAAATGTATATATAATTCTTTAAGATGCAGGTTTTTATCAATTATATTTTGAGAATACTTTAATACTGGTTTTTCTTTTTGATGATACTTTGATTTTCCACTTGAAATTCATCATACCTTTGTAAGAAGTTTTGAAATCATGTAACAATTAATTATTACGTGTTAATCAGCATTTTACTGTCCCTTTTTACCTATTACAAAAATTAAACTTTTTTTGAAATTTTATACATAGTCAAAAATTCTACGTCATCAAAAATGCCTTTCATGGGGGAAAAGTTGAGTTTTGTAAATGCCTATGTTTGGCATGGAGTAAGTACATTTTAATAAAATTATATATACATTTAATAAATTTAAAGTATGAGGCATTGATGTATTAATATTGCACTGATACTTGTCATTCTGATAAATATTCTAATTACTTCCCCCCTCCCCCCCCCCATATCAAGCCTTGACTTACACTTTTAAAAATCTGACACTTTATTTTAGGACCACCTAAATTTGTAAACAAGGTTTGAAATTAAGAATTGAGATAAAGAGTTAATTACTTATTTGCCCATAAAACCCCCTAATTTATTTCATTTCAAAATTTAATAAAGATTCTTAACCTGCTAGTGGTATTGTCTAGAAAAAGTGATGGAGTTACCTTGCTTATTTTTACTACTAGCTTTCCTCTTAATGGAAGATTTGAATGAAAAAGCAATTAGGGGTGGGTGGGTGTTAGGTTTGCTTTTGTTACATACAAGAAGTATATGACAAGTGAAAAGAGATAACAGAGCATGAAGTCGAATAGACAGTTCATGTTCCTTGTAACACCCTCCCCCCCACCGTTGTCTCATCTTTAAAAATAAAATAATCTTAAACATTCAATAGCATTTGTTGGAAAAGTATATGAGGAAGAAACCTGGAACCTTTCTTTATTGTTATTATTATTATTATTATTATTGTATTTGAGAGAGCACACAAGTAGGGTACAGGGGCTGAGAGAGAGAGAGAGACAGAGAGAATCCTAAGCAGGCTCAACACTTACACAGACCTCAGTCCCACGACCCTGGAATCATGACCTGAGCCAAAATCAAGAGCCAGATGCTCAACTGACTTAGCCACCCAGGCACCCCTCCTTTTTTTTTTTTTTAAATGAACCAGAGAATGAAAGTAAAGAATATTGTAGAGACGATTAGAAGACAACTTTATTTTCTTTAAAAATATATATAAATTTTAGCCCTTAAGCTTTACTTGTCTACATTCCTCTAAAAACTGTGACAGTTATTCATGTTCTAGTTGAACAGACCTTATATACCTATATCATATATATATTCAGGATAAAAGTGTATTTGGGTATTTTGTTGAAGACAGATAGTATATATTAAGAATATTCCAAACTATTCAGGCGCTGTTTAGCAAGCCTAGTATAGATGTGTTTTAATGAGAGGTGTTCTAAACTCTAGTTTAAAGGCTCTGAAACTTCAGTTAAATGTTAAAAGGCAGATAAATTGTTCCCAGAAATAACTTGAAAATGTGTGCAAACTCCTTGAACTGAATTTAAAGGATTTTGTACTATTCCCATTTCCTGAAAGAGGTAAGCAAGTTTGAGAGTTTAATATAACCATAGATGGTCCTAAATATAAAGTTGTTTTAGCCCTTTTCACCTTAAATTAACACAGTATAACTACGTTTTAACTACAAGTTTAAATGAACAATAAGTTAATTTGAAAGGGGACTTTCAAATTTCTTAGTTTGATTTGATTCTTAGAAAGTAAATAAAAGCTGTTTGAAGTGGGATTGTAGACCCCACATTAGTAGCTTTCCTCATGTTTCTGGTGCTTTTATCTTTTCTGTTCCCTTCCTTTTCTCCGTATTATTCCTAGCTGTGTCTATGATGTTCTCTTTTCATATCATTCTGTTTCTCTCATGTTACTCAAAGCTGTAGTTTGTTGTCTCTTGTCTGGTTTTGATTTTAATTGAAGAGTACAATGTCTCTTTCTAGACAGCAATTTACTGAATTTGAGTTTTGCTTTACTTTTGTTGTTTCATGAGTAAATTCCAAATAACAATTTTTATTTATTTAATTAAAATTTTCCTTATTTTTATAATTAACCTTTCTTTTACTTGAGATTTTTAAAAAAATGTTCCAGTGTCCACTAATCCAGAACAATATATTTCTCCTTGCAACGTTCCAAACAAGCAGAGGCTGCCAATCCACCACTCAGAATTTTTGCACATGCATACTTCTGACAATATGTTCTCAGTGTGACCTCTAATTTAGTTTTAGACAGTTGTAGCTGCATATATCTAGGAAAGGGAGAAAGAGAAGCTCAAAATAGGCAATCTCGTATTGTGTTCTCTTGTGAATCAAGATTTCAAGATAAATCTTTCTCTCTTTTTCTCCTTCTCTCTTCTCCTTCCTTTTTTGCTTTCATCCTTCCATCTCTTTCATTACCTATCTATCATCATCTAACAAGATGCCATATATCTGCACTCTATGTTAAAAGGATTCTTTGATGCTTCCAGTCCTTGTTTCAGCCTCCCTGGGTAAGGAATTACCTTCAATCTTCTGAGTATAAACTTTATTGTCACTTTTTTTTCAGGTTTCTCCGGTTCTGTAGATTCTGTCTCTTTCTCATCTTTGGTATCAAAAACATATCTTAAAATTTGTTGCCATGAATGTGAGTTTGTCTCTCTAGCTTGTCATACTGTATTATATTTAGTGGATTACTTTTATGTAATTCTTTGACAGGGTCTATGAATTACTGTCACAAGGGTTTTGGAGATTTGATAGTTATACAGGGAAGTATGTAAACATACACATGGAAGACACTTTGATTAGCAAACATTTGAGTATTTTGTGCATTAGCACAAAATATGGGGACCACAAAGAAGAATAAGACATTGTCCTTGTTTTTAGCCGGCAGTGGTAGCATGGCATGTGAGAAAAGAGAATTGTTGTATCTAAAGATGTGTAAGGATCACTTCAGGATGGATGTTCAGAAACAGTTTTTTTGAGGAAAAGAATTGGAATTATGGCTTGAAAAATAAAAATTGAGTCATTAAGAAAGATACTTAATTTTATAAATGAAAGGAATATTATAAATAACCAAGTAAGATATGTTAAGATGTAATTTAAAATGGTTGTCTGGAATAGATTTTGAAAAGTGGATGACAAGCTGAAAAGTGTAAGTTGAGGTGGATTGTTGATGGCCTCGTATTACCTTGTAAGCGTAAAAAGAATAGTTAACATGGTGGGATTTTCATAAATTATACTTCAGAAACAAGGGAAAAGGTTTGATTGCCAGTAGTAGTATTTCAGGTGTGAAGTTGAATAGGTTGGGGGATAACTACTTTTATCATTGAAATCATAATGAAAATTTATAGGGGTTAAGGTAGTAGAAAATTAGTGAAAGAAAAATGTGTAGAAGACTTGGAGTTTTGTGACTGATAGAAGGATTAGGGCTGGAGAGTGCTGGAAAATTTAATAAATATGTTGGGAGTGTACCCCAGGTTGCATTGAAAAAATGATATTAATGGAAATATGAGTTATGTGAAGAAAAACTGATTTCTTTTAGCTCATCTTTATGTTTATTATGATGTAGTGTTGGAGATCTATGTGGAAATGGCCAGCCAACAATTGAATATAGAATACTTAGAAGGGCTAGGAGTGGAAAGAGATGTTGAAATCTTCCATGTAGAATGCTGTTTACCTCACGGAGATAGAGCAGTGTAGAGGGCTTACAGCTAAACTTTTAAAATATAGTCCTATTTAGCAAATGGAGAAGAGATCATAATCTTTAAAGAGTGTGTTAGAAAGATACCATGCTAATATTATGTCAGAGGCCTAAGGAGGAGAACAGATTACAAGGAAGACTGATGAATAATATTACAGCCCTCAGTGAAATCAGAATATGGGTAAGCAGAATGCTGTTAAATTTGAAGATTAGTTATTTGTTTTGATAAGAAATGTTCCTTTGATGAAAATTAGAGCTCATTCTTCAAAATCACTTTTATGTATCTACTGGTTCTATCAAGATAGTTACAGCAGTTTCCTTTTTTATATAAATTTATTATCTTAGCACTCCATGAACAGTTACCTTTAATTCATATTTAATAATGTTTATACATTAAAGAATTTTCGATATTAAAGGAAACATTCATTTGCTAATGGTCTTTAAAGTAATGTGATGACACCTACCTAGCCTATTACAGTGTGGGTAATTTCCCTGAAGATCTGTTTTTTGTTTGCACTGTAACCATCATAATGATTAAAGTGGCCAAAGCATATTTTAGGCGTATGTATGACAGTGTCTGTCTTCAGTATTTAGTATACTTTCTTAATTAAGTTTATTTCTCCCCTGGTAGATAAACTCTAAAAGTTCTTTATACATAAGGACTTTCTAAGGATAATTCTTAGCATAAGTTCTGTTTCCCAGCTATTTTATTCCTGGGATGAGTCTGTATCACAGAATCGTTAGGATGTTTAAAGATTCATAATTTCAATTATGGAGTATTTCTAGGTAAGATGCTCCGTTCTAAACAGTGGAATAGTTTTAAAAATGAATGAGGCAAAAAACAAAACAAAACAAAAAACCTGACCCTGGTCATAAACCTGGAATAATTCCTTAACAGGATGATTCTGCTTAAGATAGCCCATATTTAAAAAAAAAATTTTTTTTAATGTTTATTTTTGAGAGAGACAGAGACAGCACAGTCAAAAATAAATAATGTTTATTTTTGAGAGAGACAGAGGCAGTCACAGAGACAGTGAGTGGGTTAGGGGCAGAAGGAGAGGGAGATACAGAATCCGAAGCAGGCTCCAGGCTGTGAGCTGTCAGCACAGAGCCCGACGCAGGGCTCGAAATCAGGAGCTGTGAGATCATGACCTGAGCCGAAGTCGGACACTCAACCGACTGAGCCACCCAGGCGCCCCAAGATAGCCCATATTTTTAACATTCTTGAATTATGTTGAGTTTCTCCACGACTGCATACTTCTCATTCACCTGTGTGTATATTCTTCATGATTGATGTAATTTAGACTCTGTAATTTTAGTCTGCATTGTAGTGCTTTTACTATATACCTCATTTACAGATTTGTCTAATTTTTCCAAAAGTCTTCCTGAATATCAGATGTTAGAATTTTAGAACTGGGTAGGACTTTGGCGATCATTTAAATTATCTCTATCGCAGAGAGATTAAGTGATTTGCCAATAACCAGAGAAGTCTCTTAGGTCTTAGGCCTCATTTCTCTGTCTCCTTTAATTATTCATCATTCTGTTTCACAAAAATTACATTGGTAGTTGTGGATAGTATTCTGCCTTAAAAAAGATACTAGTATTCTTCATTAAATATGACAGTTCTGTCATCATCATGGCTTTTCGCTCATAAGTTTTTGTATTATTTTAAATTCAGTGTAAACCTCTAAATAGTACTCCTCATTTCTTGGAAATATTTCGAGAATTCTTTGGTCAGTAATGAGAATTTCCCTAACAAAGGAATTATTATTATTTTAACTCATCTAATCCTTTTATCTCTTGCTTTAAAAATAAAACAGAATGACTTCTGTATCATAATTGCATAATAAATTTTTTATTTTAACTCCTGTTCTTTTGAAATTTTTGCACTTACTGGTAAATACCATCTCTTGGATTTTCTCAGCTCTCCTTATTGTGATTTAATGTGTATGAGTTTTATTATGTGGTCTGTATTTACATATGTTCCAAATGTTTCTTAAGCATGCTTGATTTTATTAGGAGTAGTTCATCCAAAATTTACTTTGAAAATTCTTCTCTTATTATTCCTTTCCATTTTTAATTTTCTACAACATACATCAAATACTAGCATAAGTTACGTGCTGTATTAAATTTTATGTTGACTTATTCTTGGTCAGTACATTTAGTTTTATGATAGGCCCATATAACTTTAATATGGATAGAGAAGATATTTTCATCCTTTTGGTTTTTGAATAGAAGCTTCATTGTTTTCTAGTTGCACATGAATATTCAAATAGTGCCTTCATTATTTTTTTTTTTTTCCCTTTGGGAATTCTTAGAAATACTTTCAGCCTGATTTAAGGTGAAATCATTTTTCAGAGAGAAATACGTAACTTTCTTTTTTGGTTGGCTTACTTAATCATAGCATAAAAACAGTTACAGTGTAGTTATATAGGAAAAGTAAAATAATTTTTCTACTTTGTATCAGCTGGAGAGCCTAGTCTGCATTTTATAGTTGTGTGATGATTATGTTCTGAGGAGCAGTTACTAAAGATAAATTTGGCATTTTAATAAGGTTATGGACACCTTTTCTGATTCATGAGTAGATTCTTTCAATGCCTTCTTTAATGAATAATGGTTAAGCCAGATAATGTGCTTTTACTTTTTTCTGATGTTCTGGAAATATACTTTTATTTTGTCCGTATGAAAGTCATAACAGATGCCTTAAACCAAGAAAATTGGTACTGTCCTGACATATTCAAACATCATGTGTTATATAGGAAAGACAGTGACCCTCAGTAGGACTGATTTTTTTCTTTGCTTCTTTAGAATTTTATAAGTTCCACATCTCCCAATTATTCTTTTAGAGATCTACTAACTATAAATGTGGCAACATTGGTAGATTAAATGGAAATAGGGTTGATTAATCGTCATACAGCCCACTCCACAAAAAAAAAAAAAAGGAAAGAAAATGTGTAGAGTAGGGTTGCCTAAACATGTAAAGGATACCATGCTTATGAACATCTATTAAATATCCCTTGTCATTGCTGATCAGACTTCTTTCAGATCTCTTCCTCTGTTCTGCTGTGTACTTAGAATTGTAAACTTAGACTTAAAATAATAGTGTTACATTTTGGGGAGCATTTATTATAATAGAGTAGATTTATAAAGTAGTTGCTTTTTTGTTTTCACTTTCATTTTTTGTGAAATTTGGAATGAACTGAGATAAAACATCTAACAATTGCCGAGGCAATTTGAATTGTCTTGAATTTTTTATATGAAATTCTGTCTAGAGGTAAACTTTTTCAAGTGGTTACTTGCTTATAATAGTTTGTGTAACTTTTTATTTGGTCAGAAAACATTGAAAAAGAAAGACCTGAACCCTGACACTTCTTTTTTTGTAGTCTTTCATTTTTGGCATATACTGAGATGTGTGTATCTCCTAATGCTTGTATGCTACTTAGGAGAAATCATTCTATTCTTTCTCTTTTTGAATAGTTTTAAGCAAGACTTGGAATCAGTTCCCTTTCTCTACTGTCTTATCCTCCAACCTTCTTCATAACCATTTTCTTCCTTGTATGGTAAATCTTTAAGTGTATTAGTCATTAGGTAAGTTTACCAATTTTCATATGATTAATTTTAAGAAAATTCTTTTTTCTTTCCCATTATTACCACTATCCAAAACATTAATAAACACCAGTGGTCTCTTTCCTTCTTTTCAAAAAGCTGAAGAAAAACTAGTTTTCTTTTTGAGTCAGTCCCATTTGTGATATTATGTTAACTTCTGAGGCAGAGCCCTTTCTTTTAGAGTGATAGTTTCTCTTTTGACCACAATGCAAACTTTCCTTGAGAAATTAACTTTTCTTCTGAATTTTAATTTCACTTCCATTTTTGGTGAACTACACATCCATCCCTATGCCATATTTTTAACACTAAAGAAAGAAAATTACCATTTCTCTCTTCTCTAAGCATTTCCTGGAATATTGGGATAGTACTAGTACAATTCAGTTGTTCTAGATCAGTGGATACCGGAACAGAGAGGAGGTATTTCTTACCTGATAATGTGTGTGTGTTCCGATTCTGCTAATCCAGAAATCCAATCGCATTTGTTGAAAATCATCCTTAGTTGTTATTTGTTAGGGAGTCGACTCCCTATTTTAGTTGTTTTCTGAAATTCAGTCCCTAGATGTGCTTTAGATAGGGTAGAACTTTTACCTCTTTCAGAACACTGCTAAAGAAGTTTTCAACTGGAACATAGTCTGAAGAAGCACTGAGAGCAAAAAAAATTCAGAGTGGTGATTGGCCACCTCTGTTTGATTGACAGGTTGCAGGGAGAAACCCATTCGTTCTGGATTAATGGAACTGGAAAACAGAAAACAATTATCAGGTAAAAAAAACCTTTTCTTTAACCTTTGAAATTCACCATTTAAAAGATGAGTCAGACCATCAAGGGAATTTATTACCAAAAGGAAAAAATTTAGTGTCTTGTGAACAATAATCTCTGGCTACTACTTCCAAGAGTTAAGAAAAAATCGCTACAGTTACTACACATTGTCAGCCTTTGCTGAAAGGGCTTGATTAAATGCAGATAAGATGGAATGCAAGGTGCAATTACATTTTAAATGTGGCTTAAAGACATGAAGCAGAATTCTATGGGTGGGGGAGATTGATGTTTTATTTCCTGAATTGTGTCTGGTCTGTGTGTGCATAAAGAAAACACTTTGTTTTTCAAGGCTATTAATCTGGCACTTTTCATGAATATTCACAAATTTTGTTACTGTACTGTGTTATACTTAATCTTCACTTCATTGGGATGTATACTTTTACATATCTTTTACCATAAAATTTTAGTAACAGTAATGACCAGTCTTTTTATTTTAATGGTACCTTTCTGATTGTTGGTTAAATATATTTCAGATTGAAGGCCAAGGACATGGTGCAGTATTTGACTGCAAATGCTCTCCTGATGGTCAGCATTTTGCATGCACAGACTCTCATGGACATCTTCTAATTTTTGGTTTTGGCTCCAGTAGCAAATATGACAAGGTAGAGTATGATGATGATGATGATGATGATGATGATGATGATGATTCTTCTCTTTGTTTTTGTTTTTTTTTTATTTTAATCTGTGGATGCTTAGGGGTTGTATTTCTTCTTCAGGGGTGGGTAAGCATCATTTATGCTTTAAGAATCATATTTTAAGTATTCTAGAGACTTAAGTTTCAGTGAACATAGCAGTTGTTAAATTCCTCTTCTCTGTAATAGACATTAGATAATATTTTATTCAGTCGTCTATATTTCAGAAAGAATAACTTTTTACTTAGGTTGCTAGAGCAATATAGCTTGTAATTCTAAAGCTGAGCATGAGAGAGGTTGTCCATAGAGAGACTCTGAAATTATGTAAAATGTTTTATCTATATGGATAAAATACATTTATTTACCTGGGGTAAAAATCTGTAGCTTTTATATGATTCCCAAAAATGTATGACCCACTGATGTAGCTAATATTTTTAAATACTAAAGAGCCTATTTAAGTTCATTGATTAAAAGACTTAAAAGTTGAATAGGTCATAGTTTAAGAAATACCAAATCAATAAAATTGTGAAGTTACAGATGTGTCAGGCATGAGTTCATGTTAATAATTTTGTGTTAATTTAAAAAAAAAATTCTTTAGCGAAAATGCTTATTAACTCTTGGAAAATCTTGTCATGTTGATTTTTAGGTTAATATAAGTCACATGTATAGTATACTTAAGAGTTTTCTTAAATTGTATAAGTGATTGCATTAGAGTTTAATTCAAGGAATATATTCATTGAGTGATTTCCTCTTGCAAAATGCTAGAACAATTACTGTTTAATAATTTAAAAAATAAGATAATGCATGGTAGCTCTATGAAAGTAATAGTACCCCTGAATGATTTATACCTAGATTTTATTTTACCATTTAATTTGAAATTACACAACTTTAATTATGTTAGTGTTTTATGTATACAGTCTTTTCCTTGTTCCAGAGAAAATTGAGAGCAGCTGCTTTTCTGATCATAAAATTTAATGTAAAAATATAGTAAAGATTTCTTTACCATTAACTCAAGAATATTCTTTTATATTGTTGCTTAATACCATGATTTACATTAAAACATTGCCTTCCATTAGAAATTTATCAATGATAAATTTTTGTTTTCCTTGTCTTTTATGGGTCTTTTCTTTTTACAGATAGCAGATCAGATGTTCTTTCATAGTGATTATCGGCCCCTTATTCGTGATGCCAACAACTTTGTATTAGATGAACAGACTCAGCAAGCACCTCACCTCATGCCTCCTCCTTTTTTGGTTGATGTTGATGGTAACCCTCATCCATCAAGATATCAGAGATTAGTTCCTGGTCGTGAAAATTGTAGGGAGGAGCAACTCATCCCTCAAATGGGAGTAACTTCCTCAGGTAAATGCTCATTTTCATAGACTGCCAAATTTTCCATTTCTACTGATGTCCTGTAAAACTGCTAATTGGGTAAAATTTTGTTACTATTTTGAACAAATGAGAAGTAAAGTGATTTTTAAAAATTTCTCTTAAGTCTTTTGAATAATGCTTAAGTATGTACTACAAGATAACTAAGGAGCATTGGAGAGCAATAATCTTGGTCATTTATTTATTTATTCAACAGCATATATTGAGAATCTTCTCTGTAACACCTCTAAACTGGTTTGCAGTACTGAATTAAACAGACACAATCCTTGTTCTCCTGGAATAAAATTCATAAACACAGTTGTAAACAAATAGTTAAAACTTGTGATACATGTTCTTGAAGGGAATAATAGTATGAGGTGAAAGATTAAGACTAGATAGCCTGTTCATATCAAAGATTATTTTAAGAAGTGATCAACTTTTAACAATTTTAAGTAAGTTAGGGACAAAAGTGTTGAGATCTTATTAGTGAAGTAATGGAGAGTAAAAGTAAAATTAGTTGAAGAATTGAAAGGAAGTTGAAATGGAAACAAGGTCTGCAGACCTTTCCTTTTGACAAAAAATGTGGGAATAATTAATGAAGTGAAAGTAATGGAGAGACCCTATAAAGAAGATTAAACCAATTCTAATATATGAATCTGTTATATTTTAGATTAGAAAAATGCTTATGAAAATATTTTAAGTTCTGAACGCTAGCATAATGGACAAAAGTTCTAAGTAGATGTAAAGGACACATATGGGATGTAATATATACTGAGTAACTTTGAAATAATGGATTTAGATTCTATTAAGGCTGCATCAAAAAACCCATCTCACTGTATTACAGAGAGCGCATCTCTTATTTTCCATTAAGGATTGGGCATGAAATTGCCATGAAGGTGAACATATTGGATAGGAAGGGCTACTCTTTAAAGTAGATATGCCCACTAAGGATGGAAGGTGAGGAGAAGCATTAGAAGAATAGTCCCTGCTGCTACTTGCAGTGAGTAGTACAATCCAGCAGGCCTGAATGTCTGAATATGTGAAACTAAAACGTCTCATACATGGACATAGCACAAACTCAAAGAATCTAAGAACAGGTAGTATTTGAGAAATCTAGGCAAGTATTCAAATTAGAGAAGTCTCAATTATTAAAGAAGTCTTGATCATGGGACTGAAATTAAGATAAATGTCTTCAGTCTCTTGGAGGGGAGGCAAGAATCAAATCTTGCCCAGGTCTCAAAATAGGTACCTAGGCTGGGATTTCAGGCATAGAGAAATATTAAAATATCAGTGCAACATGATTATCATGGTTATCACTTTTTTCTTCCATTTAATAGTTTGTATTGGACTTTCATAAATAATATCATATATATATATATATATATATATATATATATATATATATATATATATATGGCATCCTTATTCTAAAAGTTGAGAAAATGAAAATATAGTAACATGTCTTATTTAAGTATATGGAACCACTGGGACTTTAAATCCAGCTCTGACTTTTAGTTCATTCTTTCTTCCATACTAAGCTGCCCTTACAGTAAAAGAGTGTTCCTTTTCTTGACAGTAAGTTAGACACCAGTTATTAGTACAGGACCACAAGAGAACCCATAGCAATAATTATAGCTTCAACGTGAGTCATAGGATTAAGTGTTCTAGGTCACAAAATTCAAGGTAAACTTCATTTTTTTTCCATTATTTTAGACTTAACCTAGTGTAATATAGGACAGAAGGAAAATATTTTTAGCATCATTTGTAACTATATTTGTATTTGTAAATCTAAATCTGCAATAAAATTTATTGTGGAAATCCCTTAGAATTAGGTAAAAATAGATGGCTGTTATGATAATAAGTTGCTTCAGTGCAGTTTATATTTACACTGTTAAATTTGTATTTGAGCAGTGCACTTTTTAAATATGCTGCTTCAGTTATAACTTGAGCTATCAGATTAGTCACTGATGTTCAGACATGAGACACTACCCAGCAGCCTAACAGGAAAGGAACATCCACAGGCATTTTAGCTTTTACCTCTACTTTTACCACTTTGTAGCTCTGTGACTTTGGGCAAGTTCATTTTATCCCATTGAATTTTACTTCTCTCATAAAATGAAATAACACTGTGTGCTTATTAATACATGTAATTTTCCCTTTCCTTATACCTTCCTTACTACTAATTCTTCATTTCAGAATGTCCTTTGTATCTTCTGTTCCCAGCCCACTCTAGAAATCCATCTCTTATATACCCACACACCCAATACTAATTGCTCCTTTTTTCTCATGGCAATGTTTTCATGTATCTCAATACACATTTTTTATCTATTCAGCAGGATTGAACATTCTTATATCCCTATTTAAAATTAGAATATTAAGGTAAATAAAGCAATCCATGCTTTTGAGGAACTATCTAGTGGGCTTCCTTTTTATATTGGGCTTGAGGAAATGAAAGAGGATAGCAGCTAAGTGTTTCAGGGGTAGTCTGGAAAGATTTCACAGAGGAAGTATCATAGAGTTGCCTTTTCAGTTGGTGCTTGAAGGATAAGTTAGTGTTTTTCAGATTTATACTTGAACTGGGAGTATTGTGGTTAAAATCTCCAAAGCATAAAGGTGTTTATCCTGTTAGGAGAGCAGAAGAGTCAAGTAGTCCCATATGACAGATACAGGTGAAAGTTGATGCTGGAAAATTATGGTGGGTTAAAACACACCCAAGTTCCTACCTACCTGAGGCTTTGTTCCAATTCTTACTTTGTCTGGAGTGTTCATTTTCTTGCTCTTCACCTGGACGACTAATTCTTTTTCTTCAAGTCTTAGCTCAAATGCTGCCTTCTCAAAGAGGGCTTCTTTGACTTTTCTGATTCACCATAAGTAGTTCCCATCTCTCTTCCCCATTTTCTTTTTCTCATTATCATCTTTAACATTTTTCAGTCTGCATTTTTTATATGGATTTATTGTTCCAACTTTTCCATTAGGATGTTAGCTGCTTAAAGGCAAGGACCTTGAATTCTACTCACCACTGCATCCTCACTTCTTTGGTATAGTTCCAAACACATAATAGACACTCAAGGATTTGGTGAATAAATGAAGCAGTAAAGTTTTTTTGAGAAAGTTGGGTAATGAGATTTGCCTTTTTTAAAAGAAACTGGTCTAAGATGAAATCCTACTTTTGCCATTTACCAGATATGTGACTTTGAGTAATTATTTTGGTTTTCTCATCTGTAAGTGGAGTTCATAATACGTATCTTACTGAATTATTGTGAGGATTATATGAGTGCCTGAATCATAGTAAACAGTAAGTTATCCATGTCACTGTTATTTGTAGCAAATTAGGTTTGCGTTGTCATGTTCCTGGTGTGTGTGTGTGTGTGTGTGTGTGTGTGTGTGTGTGTGTGTGCGTGTGTGTGCGTGCACGCATTTTACTGCCATTATTTCAAATTAATCATTTTAGGTCTCTTACTCAAGCAAAATTTATGTTTAATTCAGGACTCAAAGTGAACTCAATTAGTAAAATGGTTTGACTAGTGGACTAAAGTGTCCTTAGCATTTTATGTGGTATTAAATAGGACTGAATCAAGTTTTAAGTCAGCAAGCAAACCAGGAGATCAGCCCACTGGACAGCATGATTCAAAGACTACAACAGGAGCAAGACCTGAGACGTTCTAGTGAAGCAGGTATCAGTAATACCAGCCGTTTAAATAGAGGTAAGCAGTGATTGCTTTAAGTAAAATATTTTAAAAATTGTAATAGTTTAAACAGTAAAGAGGCGATGAAACAAATTCATGGCACATCCATAAAATGAAATATTTGGCTGCCAGAATGATCATGTTTTTAAAAACACATAATAGCTAAGAAAATCCTCATAACATAAGGTTTCAAACTGTAGATAATGAGTCTTTAAATAGATATATTCTTCAAATTTCCCATAGTAAACATGTAGAACCTAGAAAAACTTAAAAAATAAATGTATTCAATAATGTATGAAATACCTGCCACATTCTCAAATATCTCGTCACCCTACTGTAACATTATTTTAAGAGAAAAGTTAAAGCAAATTTATGAACCATAAATATTTTGGGTTTATCTGTTTTTGCTTCTTACATAGGTTTCCCAGAGTACAAAGCATATTTTAAAAATTAATGATTTTACATGTTTACAGTCAGTTAGTAGTTATGATTCATTAGCTTATTTAATTAACTGAGTAACTGTGTTTTGTTTTCATTAAACTTTTGCCTGTGGTCTGGTTCCTGATTTGGTAGTTTGTTTGCCTTAATATGAAGTTTCATGTGGAAGATAGTATAGATTTTGTTTTTTCTGTTATAAGCTTATGTTTCTAACTAGAACTTACTATATTAATTTTTTCACTCAGGCTCTGTAAGTTCTACCTCAGAGGTTCATTCACCACCAAATGTAGGACTAAGACGTAGTGGACAAATTGAAGGTGTACGGCAGATGCACAGCAATGCACCAAGAAGTGAAATAGCCACAGAACGGGATCTGGTAGCTTGGAGTCGAAGGGTTGTGGTACCTGAGCTATCAGCCGGTGTAGCCAGGTAAGGGGGGTTGTGAAGTTTATGTACCGCAGTTGTTTATGTTCATTTTGAATTATAGCCTTCAAAGTACCTTTTCAAATTTCTAATTTATTTTAAATGTATCTCAAGAGCTAGTGTTTTAAACTAGCCATGACTGGGGCGCCTGGGTGGCGCAGTCGGTTGGGCGTCCGACTTCAGCCAGGTCACGATCTCGCGGTCCGTGAGTTCGAGCCCCGCGTCAGGCTCTGGGCTGATGGCTCAGAGCCTGGAGCCTGTTTCCGATTCTGTGTCTCCCTCTCTCTGCCCCTCCCCCGTTCATGCTCTGTCTCTCTCTGTCCCAAAAATAAATAAATGTTGAAAAAAAAAAATTAAAAAAAATAAAAATAAAAAAATAAACTAGCCATGACTCTGAAGGAAAGTTAAGTTTCAATTATGTCCTTTTCTAGAATGATTCATGCAAATGATTCATGTGAAAGATGTGGGGGGGGGGGGTTAAGGTGAGCAGCATATTTAAATCTTAGTTTATCTTGTTTAACTATATTTTAAAACATATATTTCATGAAGTTATAATTTTTTATGGATTTTGCTCTGCACACCATATATAGGTAATTATAGTGAAATTATAATGAAATAATTATAGTGGAATTACAAATATAGTGAAATGCGTGGTATTTATTGGTAATACATTATATAATCATTTTTTATATATCAAAATGGTTCCTTAATTATTTTTTATATTTGGATGTATACATATATAAATTTTGATTTGATATAATTCTGTTCTGAAGGTCCATGTTATGAAAGAACTTTATATCCAGTTGCTTTTGATTTCTTTTGATTTACTAATGCATTATTCATGAATGTGGTCCATATGAACCCAGCTAGTACTAACTTAAAGTTGACTCTGGAACAACATGGGAGTTGGGGATGCTGACCCCTGTACGACTAAATTTGCATATAACTTTTGACTACCCAGAAACTCAACTAATAACACAAACAGTTAGCTAACACATGTTTTGTGTATTATATGTATTATGTATGGTATTCTTATAATGAAGTAAGCTAGGGAAAAGAAAATGTTAAGAAAATCAAAAGGAAGAGAAAATGCACTTATACTACTTTACTGTAAAAAATCCACATGTGGAGTACCTGGTGACTCAGTTGGTTGAGCATCTGACTTCAGCCTAAGTCGTGATCTTGCTGTTCCCAACTTCGAGCCCATGCCGCGCTCTGTGCTGACAGTTCAGAACCTGGAGCCTGTTTCAGATTCTTTGTCTCCCTCTTTGTTTGTCCCTTCCCCACTCATGCTCTGTCTCTTTCTCTCAAAAACAAGTAAACATTAAAAAAAATATTTGTTTAATCTTCTAAAAACAAAAATCCATGCATAAGCGGACTTGAACTCAAAAGATAGTAATGATACAATTTTAAAACACTTTTAAGGGTGCCTGGGTGGCTCAGTCGGTTAAGCGTCCGACTCTTGATTTCAGCTCAGATCATGATCTTGCAGTTCCTAAAGTTGAGCCCTGCATTGTATCAGGCTCTGCACTGGCAGCATGGGGCCTGCTTGGGATTCTCTGTCCCTCCCTTTTCTCTCTGCCCCTCCCCTTCTCGTGCACAGTCTTTTTCTGTCTGTCTCTCAAATAAATAAACTTCAGTAATAAAGAGATAAATAAAATTAAAAACCCTTTTAACCTGAATGTTTATATAGATTATGCTTCTTGATTGGACAATACTTGAAATTTGTGTCAGGATTTAAGATTAATTATAGAAATAAAGTATAAATTTGAACAACAACGTTACTTGATGACAAGTCTACCCAGATGTTAATAAAAAATTAACTCTCATGGTGTGTATATATATATATATATTTTTTTTTTCATGTTTATTTATTTTTGAGATAGAGACAGAGCATGAACGGGGGAGGGTCAGAGAGAGAGGGAAACGCAGAATCCAAAGCAGGCTCCAGGCTCTGAGCTGTCAGCACAGAGCCTGACGCGGGGCTCGAACTCACAGACCATGAGATCATGGCCTGAACCGAAGTCAGACGCTCAACCAACTGAGCCACCCAGGCGCCCCTCATGGTATATTTTTAGTTGGATTTTTGTCCACCTTTTAATTCTAACGTTAAGGTTTGAAGGGGGTATAAGTAACACGCATCTTTTTAACAATAGTTCTATAGTAACTGAAAACAAAAAAGAATGGGATATGAAATCCGAATGTTACTCTTTATTATTGCTACAACTGTGGAGGATGAGGGTTTTATCTGCATGAAAGTGTGTTCCTAGTCCTGAACCCTAAACACCAGTAGCACTGGATCACAGTATTTCACCCCATGTGAGGCAAGCAGGTTTGATTCTTTAAAATGCAGAACAGAATGTATACATTGCAAATAAGAGCATAAGATTGGGAAGAAACCAGAGGAGTGGGGAAGATTTATTTCTCTTCATATGTTGTCTTTTTATCCTTTTTACATTGTGCTTAACCATTGAGCTGATGGTCAAGCAAGGCTGTGACCAGTGACTTCCTGGAGCTTTTCCCCCAATACTTAGTACTCTCACTTTGAGAATTTTCCTGGGATATTCCCCCCTGGTAGGTAGTTTACAGTTTGCTCCTAGAAGGCTCTTAAGTGGGTTAGACCTATTACGTTAATTAAAATTAAATGCAAATGCACTGATTTGATTCTAACAGAGTATTGTCTATAGTATATAAAGAACTCTCAAAACTCAGCAGTGAATAAAACAATCCAGTCAGAAAATGGGCAGTAGACAAGAACATTTTATCAAAAAGGATATACAAGTGGCAAGTAAGCATATAAAAAGATACTTGACATTAGCCATTAGCAAGATGCAAATTAAAAACACAATCTCTGTATAAAAATAATCTCTGTATACCCATCAGAATGGCTAAAATGTAATAATAGCACTGAGTGCTAAGGAGAGTGTGGAGAAACTGGATTATTCATGCATTACAGGTGGGAATGTAAAATATTACAGCCACTCTGGAAAGCAGTTTGGCACTTTTTAAAGAAATCTAAATGTGTAACTACCATATTATCCAGTAATTGCATCTTGGGCATTTATCCCAAAGAAATGATAACTTGTGTTCACACAAAAACCTGTACCCAAGTGTATAGCAACTTTATTTGTAATAGCCAAAACCTATAAACAATCCAGATGTCGTTTAGTGAGTGCATGGTTAAACATATTAGCTATATACACACTGTGGAACACTACTCTGCAATAAAAAGGAATGACTTATTGATAAACAAATTGAATGAATCTTTAAGAAATAATGCTGAGTGGGAAATCAGTCTCAAAAGGCTACACACTTTTTTATTTATGGACTGTTCTTAAAATGACAGAAGTATAGAGGTGGATAACCGATTAGTGGTCCTAGACTTTGTGGAGAGGAGGTGCTGAGAGGGAATACAAAGGTGTGGGCATGATAATTAAAAGTATATACCACAAGGGATCTTTGTAGTGATGGAAATGTTCTGTATCTTGACTGGGGTAATGGATACACAAACTTGCACATTGATAAACTGGAATAGAACTAAATACACATACACACGAGTAGAAGAAAAACTGGGGAATTCTGAATAGTACTAATATGTTGTATCAATGTCAACATCCAAGTTGTGATAGCGTATTATAGTTTTGCAAAATACTACTATTGGGGAAAACTGGGTAAAGGAGACAAGGAATTTCTGTATTATTTCTTAAAACTATATGTGATTCTATGGTTATTCCAATAAATTTAATTTAAAAAGAATAAATAATGGGGCTCCTGGGTGGCTCAGTCGGTTAAACATCTGACTTTGGCTAGGGTCATGACCTCATGGTTCGTGGGTTTGGGCTGTGCTTCAGGCTCTGTGCTGAAAGTGCAGAGCCTTCCTGGGATTCTCTCTTCCTCTCCCCAAACTTGGGCATGTGCTTGCGTGCACGCTTGCTTGCTCGCTCTCTCAAAATGAATAAACTAAAAAAATAAATAAGAAATCAAGATCAAACAAAAAATTAAATCAAGCCCGTTCTTTTTACAAGATTTAAATTTACTCTATTTTCCACTTAGAATTATGACCAGCTGCATTAGAGATTCTCCAGTTAAGTAAAATGACAACATTCATATACTCTAGTAATAAAATATCCATATTATAGAGCTATTCCAAGTTTGAATATTAACTCCCTTCCAACTGAAATCTCCAGGGAAAAATTAAAGTTCAAATATTAAATAGCCCTGCAGGTCAAAAACTTTAAAGGTGTAAGGAATTAAAATAAAAAATAAAATTCTCTTGCAATTGTAAGCGAGGTTCCATGAAATTAAAGTTCACAATTAATGTTCTTCAACTTTTTTTCTGTTGCTCACTTTCAGCTTGATGCCTGGAATGAGTTGAAGTTTTTTCAATAGTTGAAGCTATACCTACTTTTCATTGGAGAGGACATAGTTCTTTCAGGGCATTAGAAGTTATATTAGTTCACCCTCAAGGTTTTCTCCTAATTCTTTTTTTAAGATTCTAGCTATCCATGGGCACAAGAGATCATCACAGCCCAAAGATCATCACAGCCCTACACTGACATAATGTTAAAAAATACAATTTCTAACCCTTGGAGTAGTTACCTTAGGAATAACCATGTTCCCAGGACTGAGTACTTGATTTGCTAGGGACCATAAGCAGAAACAGTAGTATCAAGTTCAAGTAGACCATCTGTCTTTCCAGTATTCCAGTCATTTAATGCCAAATGTCCAGAGCTCATAGCCTATGCATTTAAACTTAGAAATGGTTATCATATCCTCTGCCTGAAAAGAAAACATCAGGAGTAGCATTCCTTCTCTGACACTGAACATACCTTTCAGAAATCATTTATAATAATTCTAGATTAACGTGTGACTTATAATTCTCTTTCAGTAGGCAGGAAGAATGGAGAACTGCAAAGGGAGAAGAAGAAATAAAAACTTACAGGTCAGAAGAGAAAAGAAAACACTTCGCTGTTCCAAAAGAAAATAAAATACCCACTGTTGCAAAGGTAAATAATAATTACTTTGATGTTTAATATTTTGCTTCATAAGTATAATGAATATTTTAAGGCCCTTTGGTAATTAAAAATGTTAACATTTTTAAAAGACTATTTCATTAATGAAATAAAGTTTATATAGTTAATTCTTGATTATCTCTTTGGATGATCAGTTATCACTTTATTTTTTTATTTTACTGCCTTCAAGCATACCTTTTCCCCAAATGCCAATTATTACTTGCCCATTAAATGTAATAAATTGTATTGTAAGTCTAATAAGCAAGATCCTTTTAATTCTGCCATTGATTGCACACTTAAAAGTTTTTTAGTTTTGTTTTGTCCTATCCATTTTTTTGTTTTGTACCTGTTCTTCTAGGTAAGTCAGTTATGCTACTATAAATAATAGTTCTTATTATCTCTATTAAAAAAAAATTGTTTCTATGAGTTTGCTTTGTTGGTTTCTCTGTCTTCCTACTCTGGAAAAGCTTTTGGATCTGGTAGGTTTCTCTTTCTTAGTCATTCCCTAATCTGAGAAAGATGTGTACTTATCTTCTTGAATGTCAAAGAATCACAATGACCTATTTTTCCATTCTTTCTCTTTTTCAAACCATCTTCGCTTAGAAGGTTCAGAGCCTTAGAGTGCAAAATGGAAGTAAACTATGGTGCTTCTTTTCTCTTAGAAGTCACCATCTAAACAAAAAATAACTGATTTCTTTACCCTGCTTTGTCCTCTTTCCTCTTTCTATTTGAGTTCCTTAAAACTATTGTATATTAGTCTTGCTTACAAGAACTCTCTTTTTTTTTTATTTTGTGACTCTTGTTTTTAAAGGACTCAGGTGGTCCTTTGCTATTGTATATTTTCCTTTATTTAGGGGTATCATACTCTGGAATCAGTAGGACCTCACAAAGGTTCATGTTAGTGTAATCTGAGGTAATCTTTTGTTTTCTGGGGGTCTTTTTGGTTGGTTGGTTGTTGGTGGTTTTCGTGGTGGCTAAACAACACACCCTTTTCTGGATCCTTTGTTCAGAATCCAAGGATGTGGAGATATAAACTCATGTAATGATGGTGAGAGTTTGTATGGCTAGCACCTTTTTGGATGAGATATGGTAATATCTGTTAAAAGAACATGCTTGCTTTTAATCCAGTGGTATTTGGATTACTTTAAAGAGCGGTTTTTGTGGGGGGCACCTGGGTGGCTTAGTCGGTTAAGCGTCCCGAGTTCAGCTCAGGTCATTATCATGTTTCGTGAGTTCAAGCCCTACGTCAGGCTCTGTGCTCACAGCTTGGAGACTGGAGCCTGCTTCAAATCTGTGTCTCCCACTCTCTCTGCCCCTCCCCCACTTGTGCTCTGTTGCTCGCTCTCTCAAAAATAAACATTAAAAAAATTTTTGAAGATGGGTGTTTTTTTTAATAGAAAACTACTGATGTACATGTATGTACGTGTATATGTGTGTCTGTGCACTGAGATATTTATAGTTTCTCTGATGGGAACAACTAGAATGACTTTAGTGTCCACTGGTAGAAGAGAGGTGAGGTAGGCTGTCATTATGTATCCATGGAATATTATACAGCTTTTTAACAAAATGAGTTAGAACTCTGATGCCTTAGAGAAATGTTTATGATGTATTTTTAAGTGAAAAAAGAAGTATGATAGTAAGGTTTATGACCTAGTTTTTTCTCAAATTTTATCAAAATAAGGGTTTGAAACCATACCTACAGGTGTATAAATTATGAGATGGCCATCTTTCATCTCAGAGTTGCAATGTTTTTTTCTTCCAATAATAAAAGGTACTTAGTATGCAGGTAGGAAGTATAAATTAATACAAGAAACTGTTTAGAAAGCAATAATAATAGGGGCCCCTGGGTGGCGCAGTCGGTTAAGCGTCCGACTTCAGCCAGGTCACGATCTCGCAGTCCGTGAATTCGAGCCCCGCGTCAGGCTCTGGGCTGATGGCTCGGAGCCTGGAGCCTGTTTCCGATTCTGTGTCTCCCTCTCTCTCTGCCCCTCCCCCGTTCATGCTCTGTCTCTCTCTCTGTCCCAAAAATAAATAAATAAATAAATAAATAAATAAATAAATAAATAAATAAATAAATAAAGTAGAAAGCAATAATAATAAAAGGATTTTTAGCAGTAGGTTTCGTCCTAAAAAATTACTTGGCTTAAATAAATAGAAACTATATTTTGCTCTGATAAAAGCCTTAGTCGGTGGTCCTGGTCCACTGGTCCGTAAATTTTTAAATGAATTTGAATTGTAGGTGAAAATGTTAGATGAAAGAAGTAGGGTACATTACATTCCTCATGCATTACAATCATGATTTTAGTTGACCACTATTTCCTTTTTATACCCTTTTGAATTTCCCAGAATTCCTAGAAAATTACAAAACCCTTCAATAATCCTTTTAGAGAGAATCCAGGTGGAGTGAATCTTGTGTCCTTGTATGTGAAAATGTCTTTTATTTCACATGGCTATTGCTAGTAACCATTTGGACAAGAGTAGGGCTGAAGTGCAAGGCAGTGTTCTAGTGACAAGAGTGGTTGCGGAGAAAGAACTGGAGAGTGGAGTTGGATGAAAGAACAGGGAATGGTTGAACTCAGATTGCAGTTATGATGAGTCTTTTTTTTTTTTAAGTCTTTACATTTGCTTTATTTTTACTAATGTTTGTTAATTCATTTTTCTTTTTTTTTTTTTTTTGTATGAAATTTATTGTCAAATTGGTTTCCATACAACACCCAGTACTCATCTCTCCTCAATGCCCATCACCCACCCTTCCCTCCCTCCCACACCACATCAACCCTCAGTTTATTCTCAGTTTTTAAGAGTCTCTTACAGTTTGGCTCTCGCCCTCTCTAACTTTTTTTTTTTCCTTCCCCTCCACCATGGTCTTCTGTTAAGTTTCTCAGGATCCGCATAAGAGTAAAAACATATGGTGTCTTTCTCTGTATGACTTATTTCACTTAGCATAACACACTCCAGTTCCATCCCTGTTGCTGCAAATGGCCAGATTTCATTCTTTCTTATTGCCAAGTAGTATTATTCCATTGTATATATAAACCACAACTTTTTTATCCATTCATCAGTTGATGGACATTTAGGCTCTTTCCATAATTTGGCTGTTGTTGAAAGTGCTGCTATAAACATTGGGGTACAAGTGCCCCTATGCATCAGCACTCCCGTATCCCTTGGGTAAATTCCTAGCAGTGCTATTGCTGGGTCATAGGGTAGATCTATTTTTACTTTCTTGAGGAACCTCCACACTGTTTTCCAGAGCGGCTGCACCAGTTTGCATTCCCACCAACAGTGCAAGAGGGTTCCCGTTTCTCCACATCCTCTCCAGCATCTAAAGTCTCCTGATATGTTCATTTTAGCCACTCTGACTGGCATGAAGTGATACCTCAGTGTGGTTTTGATTTGTATTTCCCTGATGAGGAGTCATATTGAGCATCTTTTCATGTGCCTGTTGGCCATCTGGATGTCTTCTAGAGAAGTGTCTGTTCATGTTCTGGCCATTTCTTCACTGGATTATTTGTTTTTTGGGTGTGGAGTTTGGTGAGTTCTTTATAGATTTTGGATACTAGCCATTGACCGATATGTCATTTGCAAATATATTCTCCCATTCTGTCGGTTGCCTTTTACTTTGTTGATTGTTTCCTTGCAGTGCAGAAGCTTTTTATCTTGATGAGGTCCCAATAGTTCATTTTTGCTTTTAATTCCCTTCCCTTTGGAGATATGTCAAGTAAGAAATTTCTGCGGGAGAGGTCAGAGAGGTTTTTTTCCTGCCTTCTCCTCTAGGGTTTTGATGGTTTCCTGTCTCACATTCAGGTCCTTCATCCATTTTGAGTTTATTTTTGTGAATGGTGTAAGAAAGTGGTCTAGTTTCATTCTTCTGCATGTTCTGTCCAGTTCTCCCAGCACCATTTGTTAAAGAGACTGTCTTTTTTCCACTGGATATTCTTTCCTGCTTTGTCAAAGATTAGTTGGCCATACTTTTGTGGGTCCAATTCTGGAGTCTCTGTTCTATTCCATTGGTCTATGTGTCTGTTTTTGTGCCAATACCACACTGTCTTGATGATGACAGCTTTGTAGCAGAGGCTAAAGTCTGGGATTGTGTTGCCTCCCACTTTGGTCTTCTTCTTCAATATTACTTTGGCTATTTAGGGCCTTTTGTGTTTCCATACAAATTTTAGGATTGCTTGTTCTAGCTTTGAGAAGAATGCTGATGCAATTTTGATTGGGATTTCATTGAATGTGTAGACAGCTTTGGGTAGTATTAACTTTTTAACAATATTTATTCTTCCAATCCATGAGCATGGAATGTTTTTCCATTTATTTATATCTTCTTCAATTTCCATCCTACGCTTTCTATAGTTTTCAGCATACAGATCTTTTACATCTTTGATTGGGTTTATTCGTAGGTATTTTATGATTCTTGGTGCAGTTGTGAATGGGATCAGTTTCTTTATTTGTCTTTCTGTTGCTTCATTATTGGTGTATAAGAATGCAACTGATTTCTGTACGTTAATTTTGTATCCTGCGACTTTGCTCAATTCATGTATCAGTTTTAGCAGACTTTTGGTGGAGTCTCTTGGGTTTTCCATGTATAATATCGTGTCATCTGCAAAAAGTGAAAGCTTGACTTCATCTTTCCCAATTTTGATGCCTTTGATTTCTTTTTGTTGTCTGATTGCAGATGCTAGCATTTCCAACACTATGTTAAACAACAGTGGTGAGAGTGGATATCCCTGTCGTGTTCCTGATCTCGGGGAAAGCTCTCAGTTTTTCCCCATCGAGGAGGATATTAGCTGTGGGCTTTTCATAAATGGCTTTTATGATGTTTAAATATGTTCCTTCTATCCCGACTTTCTCGAGGGTTTTTATTAAGAAAGGATGCTGAATTTTGTCAAATGCTTTTTCTGCATCGGTTGACAGGATTATATGGTTCTTATCTTTTCTTTTATTAATGTGATGTATCACATTGATAGATTTGCGAATATCGAACCAGCCCTGCAGCCCAGAATGAATCCCACTTGATCATGGTGAATAATTCTTTTTATATGCTCTTAAATTCGATTTGCTAGTATCTTATTGAGAATTTTTGCATCCATATTCATCAGGGATATTGGCCTGTAGTTCCCTTTTTTCCTGGGTCTGTGGTTTGGGAATCAAAGTAATGCTGGCTTCATAGAATGAGTCTGGAAGTTTTCCTTCCCTTTCTAATTTTTGGAACAGCTTCAGAAAGATAGGTATTATCTCTGCTTTAAATGTCTGGTAGAATTCCCCAGGGAAGCCATCTGGTCCTGGACTCTTACTTGTTGAGAGATTTTTGATACTGATTCAATTTCTTTGCTGTTTATGGGTCTATTCAAGTTTTCTATTTCTTCCTGTTTGAGTTTTGGAAGTGTGTGGGTGCTTAGGAATTTGTCCATTACTTCCACAGTGTCCAGTTTGTTGGCATATAATTTTTCATAGTTTTCCCTGATAATTGCTTGTATTTTTGAGTGATTGTAATTATTCCATTTTCGTTCATGGTTTTATCTATTTGGGTCTTCTCCCTTTTCTTTTTGAGAAGCCTGCCTAGAGGTTTATCAATTTTGTTTACTTTTTCAAAAAAACAACTCTTAGTTTCATTGATCTGCTCTACATTTTTTTTAGATTCTATATTGTTTATTTCTGCTCTGATCTTTATTATTTCTGTCTTTCTGCTGGGTTTGGGGTGTCTTTGCTGTTCTGCTTCTGTTTCCTTTAGGTGTGCTGTTAGATTTTGTATTTGGGATTTTTCTTGTTTTTTGAGATAGGCCTGGATTGCAATGTATTTTCCTCTCAGGACTGCCTTTGCTGCATCCCAGAGCATTTGGATTGTTGTATTTTCATTTTCATTTGTTTACATATACTTTTTAATTTCTTCTCTAATTGCCTGGTTGACCCATTCATTCTTTAGAAGGGTGTTCTTTAACCTCCATGCCTTTGGGGGTTTTCCAGACTTTTTCCTGTGGTTGATTTCAAGTTTCATAGCATTGTGGTCTGAAAGTGTGCATGGTATGATCTCAATTCTTGTATACTTATGAAGGGCCGTTTTGTGACCCAGTATGTGATCTGTCTTGGAGAATGTTCCATGTGCACTTGAGAAGAAAGTATATTCTGTTGCTTTGGGATGCAGAGTTATAAATATATCTGTCAAGTCCATCTGTTTGTTTGGGCCCTTGTTTCTTTATTGATCCTGTGTCTAGATGATCTATCCATTGTTGCAAGTGCGGTATTAAAGTCCCCTGCAATTACCACATTCTTATCAATAAGGTTGCTTATGTTTCTGATTGTTTTATATATTTGGGGGCTCCTGTACTTGGCACACAGACATTTATAATTGTTAGCTCTTCCTGATGGATAGACCCTGTAATTTTATATAATGCCCTTCTTCATCTCTTGTTACAGCCTTTAATTTAAAGTCTTGTTTGTCTGATATAAGTATGGCTACTCCAGCTTTCTTTTGACTTCCAGTAGCATGATAGATGGTTCTCCATCCCCTCACTTTCAATCTGAAGGTGTCCTCAGGTCTAAAATGAGTCTCTTGTAGACAGCAAATAGATGGGTCTTGTTTTTTTTATCCATTCTGATACCCTGTGTCTTTTGGTTGGAGCATTTAGTCCATTTACATTCAGTGTTGTTATTGAAAGATACGGGTTTAGAGTCATTGTGATGTCTGTAGGTTTCATGTTTGTAGTGATGTTTCTTGTACTTTGTGGTCCTTGCAACATTTCACTCACAGAATCCCCCTTAGGATCTCTTGTAGGGCTGGTTTGGTGGTGATGAATTCTTCTAGTTTTTGTTTGTTTGGGAAAACCTTTATCTCTCCTTCTATTCTGAATGACAGACTGGCTGGATAAAGGATTCTTTTTTTTTTTTTTTTTTTTTTAGTTATTTTAAATGTTTGTTTATTTTTGAAGGAGCAAGCAAGTGAGCACGCAAGTGGGGGAGGGGCAGAGAGAGAGGGAGACACAGAATCCTGAGCAGGCTCTAGGCTCTGAGCTGTCAGCACAGAGCCCAACGCGGAGCTCGAACTCACAAGCTATGAGATCATGACCTGAGCTGCAGTCAGACGCTTAACTGACGGAGCCACCCAGGCATCCCTGGATAAAGGATTCTTGGCTGCATATTTTTTCTGTTCATCACGTTGAAGATTTCCTGCCATTCCTTTCTGGCCTGCCGAGTTTCAGTAGATAAGTCTGCTACTACCCGTATGTGTCTACCTTTGTATTTTAAGGCCTGTTTATCCCTAGCTGCTTTCAGAATTCTCTCTTTATCCTTGTATTTTGCCAGTTTCACTATGGTATGTTGTGCAGAAGATCGATTCAAGTTATGTCTGAAGGGAGTTCCTCTGTGCCTCTTAGATTTCAATGCCTGTTTCCTTCCCCAGATCAAGGAAGTTCTCAGCTATGATTTGTTCAAGTACACCTTCAGCCCCTTTCTCTCTCTTCTTCTTCTGGAATTCCGATGATAGGGATATTGTTCCATTTGATTGCATTACTTAGTTCTCTAACTCACCACTCATATTCCTGGATTTTTTTAATCTCTCTTTTTCTCAGCTTCCGCTTTTTCCATAATTTTATCTTCTAATTCACCCATTCTCTCCTCTGCCTCTTGAATCTGTGCTATGGCCACCTCCATTTTATTATGCACCTCATTGATAGCATTTTTTAATTCCTCATGACTATTTTTTAGTCCCTTGATCTGTGTATCAATAGACTCTCTGCTGTCCTCTATGCTTTTTTCAAGCCCAGCGATTAATTTTATGACTATTATTCTAAATTCTTGTTCCGTTATATTGCTTAAATCGGTTTTGATCAATTCGTTAGCTGTTGCTACTTCCTGGAGTTTCTTTTGAGGAGAATTCTTCCGTTTCGTCATTTTGGGGTAGTCCCTGCAGTAGCTGCAAACTGCAGGGTACTTCCCCTGTGCTGTCCAGAGAAACTTGTGTTGGTGGGCGGGGCCACAGTCAGACCCGATGTCTGTCCCCAGCCCACCGCTGGGACCACAGCCCCTCTCCTAGGGGCAGAACTCGCAGTATGATGAGTCTTGAAGTGCACATCTCCTTCACCCATACACCTCAATAATCTTTTTTAGGAGTACAATACAAGACCTAGATTTTTGCTTTTTTCTCTCCTCCTCCTCCTCAGTGCAATATTAGCGCCCCAACATGCTTGTGAAGCCAAAGCATGATAGGTTAAAAAAAAAACCACACTACAGATGGACCTACATGACTTACATAGGGAAACTAATTGGTTGCACAGAACATATAGTTGAAATAGCATATTCTCAGAGAGCTAGGCAAGGATATTGGGAACATGTAACCTTAAGCAGTTTTGGAGAGGATCCCATTAGATACATTGGGATGAAACACATCATTATTGAAACCAAGAACTCAGTGGATGACCTGACTAGAAGAATGTAAGACACTGAAAAATTAGTTAGTAAGCTGGAAAGTCAAGTTGAAGAACTCCCCCAGAGTGTATCAACAGGGAATGAAATAATGGGAAGAATGAGGGAAGTATAAAAAGCAAACGTACATAGTTATGTAATATGTATGTAGGTATATGTAAAGAGAGCATGCAAAGTATTAATGAGTCTCTGAAGAAGAGACAATAGAGGGAGGAAAGAGTTGAAAAATAATAAACCAGCATTTTCTTGAAATTAACCTGGCTGGTGTGCCATGCCAAACAGTAGAAACAAGGAGTAAATGATATAGAATTAAAAATTTTAAAACCTCAACTAAGCACGTGATAGATTTGAAAACATGTAAAACAACATTCTGAAAGTTTCCTGACCGAGAATCACCTGAAAATGAACACAAACTCGATTAATGTTACATAACTTCTTATTTTGTGTTAATAGCATGAATTCTTGTGAGCACCTCATAGAAGAGATATGAAGAAATTGTTAAGGAACCAGCACCTACATTAAGAAAATTGGCTCAGGCACCTGGGGTGGCTCAGTTAGTTAAGTGTCCAACTTCAGCTCAGGTCATAGTCTCACTGTTCGTGAGTTCAAGCCCTACGTCGGGATCTGTGCTGACAGCTCGTAGTCTAGGCCCACTTTGGATTCTGTGTTTCCCTCTCTTTCTCCCCCTCCCCCACTCACTCACTCTCTCACGCTCTCCCTCCTCTCTCTCAAAAAGGAAATTGACTGTAACCTCTACACCATAGCATTTGTGCCAGTTTTCAGTTGGACTGGTACATATTAGAACCAAGTGCTGACGTACATTGGTTCAAGAGATGGAAAATCACCTGTAAAGATGACAGTGCCAACGGAACCATGCTGCTTGTAGTTCTGGACAGTTTTGACATTCTACCACCAACTCATCCAGCTTACAGACATTTGTACCCGCCCTTCCCTGTTGCCTACAAAATTGGGTAGTATTAGTGCTGTCCCCGTAGGCCCAGTGCAGACTGGTGTCCTCAAACCTGGCATGGTGGTCATCTTTGCTTGAATCACTACAGTCGTAGTAAAGTTTGTTGAAATGTGTGCACCATGAAGCTCTCTCTGGTGCTCATGTGGGCTTTAGTGTCAAGACCATATTTATAAAAGATGCTTGCCATGGCACTATGGCTGCTGATAGCAAAAATAACCCACCAGTGCAAGCAGCTGGCTTCGCAATGCAGATTATTATCTTTAGTCATCCAGGCCAAATTAGTGCTGGCTGTACACCTGTGCTGAATTGTTACACAGTTCACATTGCTTACAAGTTTGCTGAGCCAAAGGAGAAGATTGATTGGTCTTCTGGGAGGAAACTGAAAGCGGACTCTGAATTCTTGAAATCTGTTGATGCTGCCATAGTTGATATAGTTCCTGGCAGGCCTGTGTGTGTTGAGAGCTTCTCTGACTGTCCTTCTCGGGTCATTTGGTTCTTTGTGACATAAGACAGTTGCTGTGGGTGTAATCAAAGCAGTGGACAAGAAGGCTGCTGGAGTTGGCAAGGTCACCAAGTCCACCCAGGAAGTTAAATGAATATTATTCCTAATACTGGCCACCTTGTCTTAATTAGTAGTGGAAGAGTAATCTCAGAGCTGTTTGCCTCCGATGGCCATTTTAAGTTTAAGAAACTGTTTAACGATAGTAATGCATTGTAAACTCTTGAAAGAACCTTTTGTGGATCATTTGGTGTGTGTTGGGGCGGGGGGTGGCAATTTTAAGGTAATTTAGCTTTTAAATTGGTACTTTTTTTTTTTTTTTAATTTTTTTTTTTTCAATGTTTATTTATTTTTGGGACAGAGAGAGACAGCATGAACGGGGGAGGGGCAGAGAGAGAGGGAGACACAGAACCGGAAACAGGCTCCAGGCTCTGAGCTATCAGCCCAGAGCCCGACGCGGGGCTCGAACTCACGGACCGCGAGATCGTGACCTGGCTGAAGTCGGACGCTTAACCGACTGCGCCACCCAGGCGCCCCTAAATTGGTACTTTTAATGGAAACAACTTGGCCAGAAATCTGTCACAGAATTTTGTGACCCATTAAAACAAAGTTTAATGAGAAGGGGAAAAAAAGCCGGGGCTGGAGGGCGGTGGGGAATTGGTTACAGTCTCAAAGTTATTTTCTGTCACTTTAAAGATTTTCTTATTGTATGATATATATTCATTTATGATATATTGTATGCATAAATCTCATGGCAGTCTGTTTTTAAAAGTAATTTTTATTTTCTGTTTTCTTTTATATTCACAAGTAGTCTTTTTTTTTTTTCAGGTGTGAATTCTTAGGTTTGTTGGGTTTGTCACCATGTTGGGTTTTCTCAGTTTTTGATCATTGTTAGTTGTGTTCTCATCTGCTGCGTTCAGTCTGCAGCAAAAGAGAGATAGCCAGCCACCTGGTGTCCTAGCCTCACAGTGGTAGGGTAGTTTTGTGATCACCGTTTTGGTTTCCAGTTTGCCCCTGCCTAATGACATATGTCTCACAGCCCATCATCCTCTTTCTTATATCTGTTCTATAGGTTTAATGTGGGTATAGGAGAATTGTTAGTCTGCCATTATGAATCGTTTAGTCTGTATCACTTAATCAGAAAAAAACTTTTTCTAAGCTAATTTATCAGTAAGTGAATTTTAGCATTTCACAAACCTGTGATTTAACCTAAATATTTAATATTAATGATTTACTATTAAAATACTTGAACTGGAACTATAGTCCACTTATGTGATTATCTTAAATATGAATGTATTTTTTAATAATTAAAAAATATATAACTTCTACAGGAAAAAGCATGCTCTTTGATCACATTTTAAATAAATAAAATTTAATTTACTTTTTTCCAGAATCATGCTCATGAGCATTTCCTGGATCTTGGAGAATCCAAACGGCAGCAGACAAATCAACACAATTATCGTACAAGATCTGCATTGGAAGAGACTCCTAGACCTTCAGAAGAGATAGAAAATGGCACTAGTTCTTCAGATGTAAGATCTCAGCACATTCATAAATTTGTTATCAGTTTTACTTGTTTTTTTTAATATGACTTTCATTCTTTGTATTCATTGATGTATTATAGATGTAGCTCAAAGATGATGTTTTCTAGGTCTTACAATGATAATGATAGCTTCCATTTACTGAAGACTTATTATATATGTTCCAAGCATGGCACACATATTCATAATACCAAATCCACAAAACAAATGCATATGAATGAATTATTCCTATTTTATGTATGAGGTGTCTGAAGTTCAGAGATGTTTAGATTACCTATGTACCTAATTATTAAATGGTAGAGCGGGAGTTAAACCCAAGTGCCTTTCTTTACACTAAAGCCAACCTTTTAAACTGATACCATGTAGCTCTAGTCTGTAATTATAATAACTAATTAAGAGACATTTGGCAATTTTGGTTAGCTTTTTAGCTCTGTACTAGTGTATGACTTTCTTAATTTAATCTTTTAAATTTTCCTTATGCCTAATTATTTCTATAAATATCATTGTCCCTACTAAATTATATATTCTTTCAACAAAGGCAACCAATTTACGATCATAAATTAATCTTAAGTATTTACAACATTTCCCTTACCCTCTCCACCTTCCCAATCATCCCTCCCCCAGTTAGGTCAAAGACTCTATGATCCTATTGACTACTGTATGTTTATGAAGCAATGTTAGACATATACGGGAATTCTCTGAGTATATTCTACTTTGTAGACATGGCAGTAAAACTCAAACTGTGAGAGTATGCTAACCACAGTTGAGAAGTTAATCTCCATTGGCTTCAGGTCCTAGTATGGCCAGGTCGAAATGATAATGTCCAATCTAGTAAAATGACCAAATATACTAATAACATAATTTTGACACATGACAGTTTAGATATACACATAAAATATATGTGAGCTAGTTATTTGCCTTTATAAAATATTTCCTTATTTTTGAAAGATTTAGTATGATTCTTTTAGTAATATGTTTCTATAAAATATTCTAAATATGATTCAGCTTATTAGAAACATATTTTCACATATATCTGTTACATAGGAAAAAGTTAACTAATCCTTCATTTGTCTTCAAAACTAATTTGCTTATACTTTAACATTCATTCAGAGCAACTGAATAAATTTCTAGAGGAATACATTGAGAACAGAATATTATGTATGGTACAATATATTAACGGAAAGAATCCTGTTTTTTTTTTTAGTTCAAATATTTTGTACTTCTCTATAGTACTTAATTTTCTACTAAGTATATAGAAGTACATTTCTTTTCTCTCCCTTTAAAGAAGTAATATGTATAGTAATGATGGGAATAATCGGATCATTTGTTTATTTTTTCAGTTATATTGAGCAGAGATTAAATTTACTGTTGGATTTGATCTTTTCATATTTGCTTAGTTCTCAAAACATTGTGGAATAGTTGTATAATACATATTCTTCATTATTAAGACATCAAAAAGAAAAAATTCTTCCCCAAATAGGCTATTTTATTGAATTAGTAAAGGAATACATCCCATTATCATCTTGGAAAATTCTGTGAATATGCCCAGCAAGTGATAATACTGAACCATTCTTGTGGAGAGTAGTCTAAGCTTTGGAGTAGCTTAGTTGCTTATTAATTATGCTGCCTAGGGTAAATTGCTTAACCTTTTTAAACTTTAATTTCTTTAAATAACTGCTCCCTATCACCAGCAATGTTTTGTCTAGGTCAAATGGGATAATGTATACAACATGCTTTGAATAATTTCTGAAATACTAATAAAAGCTTAATTAACGTGAGCTGTTATTTTTACTGAAGCATAAAGTTTTATTTGAGCAAGGGAGAAATTGTGTAAGATTTTGTGACCCTGAAAAACAATTTTTATAAAGAAAATGGCTTCTCTGGAATATCCTACGTTGAGCAGAGTATATTTACTGAAGAGAAAGTGTTTGGGTATTTTTTAATCCTCTACTATTTGTATAGAATAATATCAGAGTGTAACAGTAAGATATAAATTCCTAATTTAAGCTTCTCATAACATCTGTAGAAAAACCTTAAGTTTTTAAAATGGGCCAAAAAGTAAAATTGATTCCCATTGTTACCTATAGAATTTAACATCCAATCGCAAAGATATATTGAGGCTTAAAAAACAATAACAAACAAAATGTTAATCACCTGAGAGATTGCTCTGAATCCATTATTAATAGGTATTATTTTGTTGGCTATGTTTAATAATTTTGTTGGATAAAAATATAAGACCTGTGTTTTATAGCTAATTAAAATCAGGTTTTAATGGTTGTAAATATACTATATGATTGGTACTATTAAATATCATTGATATTTTTTTTTAATTGTTATGTAATAAGAACATAGAACAAATGAGATTAAAAAAAGTTTTTGACATTTAAGTTGCTTTAAAATATGCTACTTCCCATTATGTCTGTATCTATATAATCACATATGCATAACCATTTAGCCAGGGATACATAAAGCAAGTATTTGTTAGGTATATTTCCTTCGAGCTACCTCCCCCATTTTAGCCTGCATTTTTAAAAAATCGTTAGTTAACATATAGTGTAATAACATCAGGAGTAGAATTGAGCGACTGATACTTTGTATAATCATAGAATGTTAATGTAAAATTACACAAAAAAATATATATTAAATATTTCTTAGGAAGGGGAAGTTGTTGCTGTCAGTGGTGGAACGTCTGAAGAGGATGAGAGAGCATGGCACAGTGATGGCAGTTCTAGGTAATTCATCGGATTTTATTTCTACACGTGTAATATAAAATCTTTACAAACCTGAAGGTTCGTTTTTATCAGCAACACATTTCAAATTTTCTTTGGGTTTAAAGTTATTTTTGGCGGCACGTGGGTGGCTTGGTTGGTTAATTGTCCAACTCTTGATATTAACTCAGGTCATGACCTCACTGTTGTAAGATCGAGCCTTACCCGTGTCAGGCTGCAGGCTGAGTATGGAGCCTGCGTAGGATCCTTTCTCTCCCTCTCTCTCTGCGCCCCCCCCCCCCCAAATAAATAAATTAACTTAAAAAAAATAAAGTTGGTTCTTCTTTGGCGGTCTTTTTGTAGTCCAAAAGTTAGGAGATTTTCTTTCTGATATGTTTATCTTAGCAGAAAAAAATTTTGGTCATTGCAACTAAATGTGCAAAATGCTGCTTTTAATTTGTCCTCTTAGTTGATCTTTTATATTCTGAATCCTATTATTTGTAATAGTGAACTACAAATTAGTTTCATTACTGGTTTTGAGAAATACTTAAGCATTGAAGTAATGAGATCTTGTAGAATTGTCTATTTTCATATAGTATAATTTGTCGAATGATAATTATTTCTTCCAGCAATGAGAAGTGAGGATTCCTTTATTTCCTTATAATGGTGATCTACGTTGTTATAGGGCTGATCTTTGCTGACCTTATAAGGTCTTAGTACCAAGAAAGTAGCTTTTGATTATATTTAGCTCCTTACACTTATCCCTGTCAGCAGTAGCTCTTAAAATTGCCAAGGAAACGAAGAGGTGGAGGTTATCAGAATTCCTTATATCAGTGTTAGAATCAAGGGCTTTCTTATTCCTACAACATTGACTCCTAGTGATGATATGCATGTACCCGTGGTTGTGTCTGGGAGATTTCTATATTTGAAACAGGGCAATAAAAGAAAAACTCACTTTCTTTTGGCTCAGCAATGGAAAATAGAGTATCTCAAATCATGAGACAGCATAGAAGTTCATATATTGAGAAAGTAGTAGTGGCTTCAGCAGTTAGGGGCAGTTGTAAAGACCACGGGTTCTGCAGTTTGTAGTCAGATCTGTGCTGGCATCAGATTTTCTGTGAGTGCCAAGTGCTCTGGAGAGTAGCAGCTGTGAGTATTTGGCAGGTGCCATTTTTAGTGACCATGGGCTGGAGTTAGTATAAATAAATGCTCATAAGTTGAGGACAGCTTATTCTTGGATAGATGTTTGCTCTGCAGATGCATTCCCATGCATCCAGTATAGAATCTGAAAATATTTTTTAAACCAAGTTCTTTAATATTGTTTTCAAATTAAAATGAAGTCATGAAATCATACTAGAACGCACCTTAATTATTTGATTCTTATCTGTAATGATTATTCTTAGGGAGATATAGGTAGATGTCTGTTAGGGATTTTGGGGACAGGGGTTAGAAGTGGTGGTAGTAGAATAAAACTCCAGACAAATCTGTCCTTTCCATGTTAATCTTTTTAGAGAAGTAAGGTTATACATCATCACTAAATATAGGAAAACTATTGATTTTAACATAGTGTAACTTAGATTTCTTTAAGGCATTTATAGTTTTAAAATTGTAAAAAATCAAGTAGTATTCTCATGTACTAAAATTAGAACAGAAGATAATATAACTGCATTCTTTATTTTGCACCAACATCAGTTCAATAAAATTTGACTCTTTTGAAGGTACACTGAAAAGAAATGGCAAACATGCTTAGTAGTGATACATAAAACACTAAGGCATATAGTTTTCAGAATCATGGCATTCTTTGAAGCATAAGCTATGTCTAAGGTATATGTAGATGTTGAGTAAAAGTTGCAAGCACAACCTTCCTAATAGGCTGGAACACTTGGGACAAACCCCACCTCACCCCCATTTAATATCCAGCTATCATGAAGGCACCAGTGCTCTACCATCAAAATACCTATGGTGAAGAGTTCCCTGCTCCTCTCAAATAAGTAATCCCTATGCTTCCTCCTCCTTAATGTTGGTATCTCTGCGGCATCCAAGACTACCTGCCGTTGCTAGAATTGCTCCTTATTTTTGTATTCCCCATAATATTTTGCCCCAGAATGCAGCACTCTTCAGAAATTAATTTTTTAAGTCTATTTATTTATTTTGAGAGAGGGGGAGAGAGAGAATCCCAAGCAAGCACACTCCCCACCTATAGTGAGGAGCCAACACAGGGCTCAAACTCACAAACTGTGAGATCATGACCTGAGCTGAGATCATGAGTTGAACACTCTTCTGACAGAGCCACCCAGGTGCCCCAGAAATTAATATTTTTGTTAAAATCATAGGAGGCACTTAAATTCATTGTTTCAATTAAAGCTATAGCCTTATTTATCTTAAAGTTTTTGAGATACTTAAGTTAAGCTGACAGAATTTTAAGAAACTGTTTAGAACATGAGTTGAAAGGGAAGTGTTTTTAGTTTATTTGTTACTCTGTCATTGTGATCTCTTTATATTTATAAAATAGTCTTACGGTATATCTTCTGTTTGTATTTTTTAATCCCTTTTGCCTTTTAGTGACTACTCTAGTGATTATTCTGACTGGACAGCAGATGCAGGAATTAATCTGCAGCCACCAAAGAAAATTCCTAAGCATAAAACCAAGAAAGCAGAAAGCAGTTCAGATGAAGAAGAAGAATCTGAAAAACAGAAGCAAAAACAGATTAAAAAGGAAAGGAAAAAAGTAAATGAAGAAAAAGATGGACAAATATCACCAAAGAAAAAGAAACCCAAAGAAAGAAAACAAAAGGTTTTTTTGTTTTTTTTAATATAAATTGTTTTCTATGAAAACAAAGCACACTTTTTAAAAGTGCTACTGATAAACATAAATGCTGTTGAGGCATACCAGCAAGTAGTATTGGAAAAAACTCAGAAGTATACAGTAGCAAAATATAGTATGCCAAACGTATTTAATTTTCTCAAGTTTTAAATTAGCATGTGCGAGTATTTACTTATAGAATTACCATATTCTCAATATTGAGCATTTAATCTTAGGAGCAGATTTTTTTTTGGTAATCTCTTGGGATTTATTCATTTGTGTATATAAAAAAAGTTTAAAAACATATAGTTTTATGAGTCTTTTAATTTCCTTTGCTTTTTGACCATCCTTATTGATTGTTAATTGCTGAAAATAACCAGCAAGCATAGAGAACACATGACTTGGAATAATAATGGCAGAACTTGTCATAGTTGACTACAAGGCAAATATGAATCTAAAATAGGATACTACAGTTATTAACAAGCTTTCATTAATTTATAGAGAAGATGAGCCATAATTAGATGATCCTTAGGTCAGTAGCAGTATTGACTTGATTACTTCATCTTTAGTCTGGGTAATTTGAGACAAATCAGAACGTAAGAGATAAATGTTGTGGAAATAAAAACTGTCAGCTCTTATGGAAATGGAATTCTTTTAAGAAAAATAAGAGCTGTTTAACTTTTGCTCTAAAGTAAATGAAATACAAGGGAAATGTTTTCTATTCCCCCAAAAGACTATAAGTAGAAAGTATATTTGGTTAAATAAACACAAGGAAGATTTTTTTTAACCTCTTTCATTTTTAGAATTAAATATAAGTTGTTAATTATAGGATTAAATACTAGGGAGGCTGTCTTTATCTCCAGAGAGCTTTGAAAATTTTAAGAATACTTCTGTTTTTAATGTTTATTTTATCTGTATCATCTGAACTCTTGTTTCAGCTTTATAATTATTTATTAATTTGGATTCCACAGCCTACTATTCTTATTACTTAGTTTGCTTTTGTCTGGGGATGATTTACCAAAGAGAGTATCACACATATATGTGCTCGGTTTTCTCTTGTGTGTCTCTTGTGTGTCAGTGATGATAAATGTAGGCTGACCCATTATTTTATGTGGTACACAGACTGGTTGAAGAAAACTGATTTAGCCTTCTATCTGACTAATAAACATTTTTTTTCTTATCTCAAGACAGTTTTGATTAACTTTTGAGGTTTACAGTGTTAAGTCACTGTGAGAACGTAATTTTTTTGTCTGAAGAGTGCAGTTTACCTGACTCACCTGGTTCCTTTTGATTGATAATTGTGTGTAAACTAACACCTTGGGCTTTTTCATGCAATGCCACATTTAGATCCACTGTTGCTGTTTGGCATATTTTAACTTCACAATTTTTATTGAAGTATTACAACAGGATCTGTGTGCCACTGAATTTATGTGGGACAGACTTTAAATATCATGAGGTAAGGATATTATAGACTGTTCCCTTCAATTTGGTTTTTGTACACATGGTTTGGTATTAGTCTACCAATGGATCTAACAATAGAATTGTTCTTATTCTTTAGTCTCTTTGTTATTCCAAATAAACACAATAATATTTCCCTTCTTACGCATAGGGTCATAGAGTTGGAAAGTTACAGATTCATTAAGTAATATTTACTGCAAGTATGAACAGATGAAGACATTTTCCATATGACTAATTGTATTCAAATTAATTAAGAGCCAGTAAGGCAGATAAAGAAAATGGTTATTAATAGAATTCTCCAGAGATGCAGTAAAGTCATCTCAGATGTATCTGATATATGTCCATTATATTGTTAGGAACTCTGGAAACCAGATTAATAAATTTTTATTGAAGGCTTACGGTTTATAAAGCAATACAGTGGATAAAAAGAAGTGTAAGACATAGTACTTATCTGAAAACAATGTGTGATTAACAAGTTGCTTTAATCCCCCAAGATAAAAATAGAATATCACATTGTCTAATATGTTTAATTACCAGATTAATTTTAAAGATGATAGCTCGAATCAAATAAGGACATCTTTTCTTAGAGTTTCAGGTTAAGGCTTCCAGAAATAAGATGTGAGGTAGACCTAGAAGAATTTCCATGAATACAAAGGAAAGATCTCAATTACCTGTATCTCCAAAATGAACAAAAATTCAAATGATGAGGCTGGAAATTTTGAGGAATATTCAGTGCATTTTATTTCCTAAGTGGTTTTAAGTACTAAGTGATAGAAACCTACTTTAAAAATTCTAGGTTTCCCAAGAATTATTGAGGAATAAGATGTATCATCGTAATGATTCTTGGCTGTGCCATACCAAAGTCTTACAGTTATAAATATTATTCCTATTTAATAGCCAACTTAACCTGGTTTCATGTAAGTGTTGTTCACTATTTCAGTCAATATAGGTATTTTCCTTACAGGGAGAAATATTTTTCTGCTATAATTAATAGCCCATATTGAGGCTGGAATTAACAATTTTCAGACTTTTCCTACCTTTTTTTTTCTTTTTATTAATAAGTCCAAGGAAACCGTTTTCACACATACTTTAACTCAAAACCTCAATGTATAAAACTGAAATCTGTGGCTCTAATTTTTTTTTTCTTTTTCAAGTTTTTATTTAAATTCTAGTTAGTTAACATACAGTTATGGTTTCAGGAACAGAATTTAGTGGTTTAGTGATTTATCACTTATTTTAACACCCAGGGTGCTTATCACAACAAATGCCCTCCTTAATACTTGTTACCCATTGAGCCCATGCCCCACTCACCTCCCCTCCAGCAACCCTCAGTTTGTTCTCAATAGTTCAGTCTCTAATGGTTTGCTTCCCTCTCTTTCTTTTCTTTCTTCCCTTCCCTATGTTCATCTGTTTTGTTTCTTAAATTCCACATGAGTGAAATCATATGGTATTTGTCCTTCTGTATTTCACTTAACATAGTACATTCTCGCTCCATCCATGTCGTTGCAAATGGCAAGATTTCATTCTTTTTGGTGGCTAATACTCCATTTTATATATACACCACATCTTCTTTATCTGTTCATCAGTCAGTGGACACTTGGGCTCTTTCCATAGTTTGGCTATTATTGATAATACTGCTATAAACATTGGGGTGCATGGGCCTCTGAGTATTTTTGTATCCTTTGGATAAATATCCAGTAATGCAATTGCTGGGTCATAGGGTAGTTCTGTTTTTAACTTTTGAGGAGCTTTCGTAGTCTTTTTCAGAGTGATGCACCAGTTGTTCACCTCCTTTTGTTCTGAATGTTGTCTGTAGGTTTTAGTTTATCTGGTTCTTTTTTTGTGGTGATTTGGAGAGACTGAATAACTATACTGCCATTGCTGCCGTCTTCCCAGAATAAGGTTTTTAAAAGCTGAATATATATTTTTGTTCAAAGATATCTTCCTCCTTTTATTTAACTACGTTTATAGTTATTTCAAAGGGCAGATTGAGAGATGAATGCTTTTCTGATAATATTACTTTATAATGTTCTAACTCTTAGAGATTGGCTGTAGGAGAACTCACGGAAAATGGTTTGACATTAGAAGAATGGTTACCTTCAACATGGATTACAGATACTCTTCCCCGAAGATGTCCATTTGTGCCACAGATGGGAGATGAGGTACTTTAAAATTTTTAAAAACAATCTTATCTTTAAGCCTTTTTTTTTTTTTTTATAGCTCTTGAAACAGAACTGTAGAAAACTGTAGCAGTCTCATGAAGTATCTCATTTTTGGATGCTTGTAAGCTTTGTATGGAAGAACTAATTAGGAGGAAAGCTCCAATCTTTTTTGAGGCCACTTGCCACTTTAAATATTGCAATAGCAAAAACTAAATATTGTAAGAGAATGGGAATTTTATTAACATTTTAAAAACTCGTATTGTTTTTAACAAGAGGATTCTATTGCCAGTTTTCTTTTCCTTTCTAAAAATATTTTTTTTTTCTTAGCTTAAGGCTTAAATATATAGCATGTTAAAGGAAAAATGCAATTCAGCATTTTATTTCTATTTAATTTTATTTCATAAGTTTTCATTTAAATACAATGTTTATAATTTATTTATTAGATCTTTTAAAATATTTATTGTCTTAGAATAAGGAATATTTCATTTTTTAAAAAATGTGATTGGCCATCATTTTGGACTATGCACTTATGAATTTGAAATGAAAATGTAAGATCTTAGATCAAAATTTCCCACTCCAGGGTTCATGTGTTCTTATTTTATGCATAGATGTTCAGAAGCAGAGTCATCTGGTATCCAGTAGATTAGCAGTAATAAATTAGGAAGTACAATATGAGCTTCTTTAGCAGACCACACTAATGAGCAGTAGAAAGTGGCAAGTGACAGTGGACAGTAAAAAGAAAAAAGAAAAAACAAGGGGCGCCTGGGTGGCTTAGTCGGTTAAGCTTCTGACTTCGGCCCAGGTCATGATCTCATGATTTATGAGTTGGAGCCCCCCCCCACCCCCCACTCCCGCACTGGGCTCTGTGCTGACAGCTTGAAGCCTGGAGCCTGCTTCGGATTCTGTCTCTCTCTCTCTCTGCCCCTCCCCCACTCAGGCTCTGTCTCTATCTCTCAAAAATAAATAAACATTAAAAAAAAGAAAACATATAATGCAAGAGTAACTCTAAAGAGCAGTCCAAAAAAACTCATTTAGAGACCCTACTAAAGAAGACATGAAGTGCACAGAACATTCCCGTAATGGTGATAGGTCCTAACAGATCCTTGAGCATCAAGAAGATGCTTGGTTAAATTATATTTATTATTTCCAGTAAATTATATTCACTATTACTAGAAAGTGTGTAAATCCTTGTTAAATAATTTTCTTTCAATATGTTAAACTTGTCTTTTTGATCATTGATGCTTAAACAGGTAAGTTCTCATTATTCAGCAAGCACTATTCCTTCATATGAAATTTCAAACAACTGGAGCAAAAGTACGTAGAATAATGGATATCCCAAAATGTTACTAAGAACTCAGTAACATCTTTAAAATTTTAAGCAGCATTTCTTAACAAGCTCTATTATTTTTTTTTGTAGTGGGAAGAATAGGTGGTGTCAGACTACTATGTCAAGTACCAGTTTACAAGATGGTAGTCAAGTGTCAAATTTGACCTTCATAAAATTGGAACAAATATATGCCTTGTTCTCTTTTTAACAATAAAATATATTTATATAAATACATTTTTCATGTTAAAGTTTTCTGCATATGTATATACCACTTGCTACCAAAATAAGTGAATAATAAACTGATGGTGACTCCTACTTACAATTTACTTTGTTATATAACATAGGTCAACTTATTTTGAATCCAGAAATAAAACAGTGAAACAAACAAACTGCTCATTTTATCCTCTTAATGTGTAACCAAAGTAATGTTATTTAGAACACTTTGTTTATGATTAAGTGACATTAGGACAACTTTAGGAAAAGAAGGGGAAAAATAACAAAATACTAGAATTTCTTTCTGTTCAAAGAACATTAAATTCTCTCCTGCAATTTTAGTTGATACCTTGCATCTTGGGTTAAAGGAAACATTCAAGTTTTAAAACTGTGACTTTATTTACTTTTTAGGTTTATTATTTCCGGCAAGGACATGAAGCATATGTTGAAATGGCCCGGAAAAATAAGATTTATAGTATCAATCCCAAAAAACAGCCGTGGCATAAAATGGAACTACGGGTATGGTGTTTATTATTTAAAAAGTTCTAGATTATGTAGAAAATTGTATTGAATGGTACTCTTTTCACTGTAAGAAACTGTTCCATGAAGATACCTTTTTTAGTTGAAGCAGTCCTAGAGAGTAGAAGGTATTTTCAGAGAGACACAAGATTGAATTTATATATTCCTATAGTTTATAAATTGGGTACAAAATGTAATTATAGAGAAAATTAGTACTAATGTCTAAGGTAAACTACGTATGTGTGAGTATTTCTAGATTTATCAGACAGAGTTCAAAATTATGTAGAGGTCTTTGGAACTATGTTGGAAAACTTTTATTTCAATAAAGTTTTCCCCTTTATAAATTTTTTATTTATTTATTTTTTAATGTTTATTTTTGAGAGAGAGCTTGAGTGGGGGAGGGGCAGGGGAGGCACAGATGATCTGAAGCAGGCCCTGCACTGACAACAGTGAGCCTAATGTAGGGTTCAAACCCACAAACCATGACATCATGACCGGAGCCAAAGTCAGATGCTCAACTGACTGAGCCACCCAAGCGCCCCTCTCTTTTTAAATTTTCTGTTGAGATATAATTTGTGTACTATAATATGCACAGATCTTCAGTACACAGGTCAACAAATTTTTACATGCACAGGATAATCACCACCTAGATCAAGACAGAAATGAAGAAATGTTTTAATTATTTTTATCAGTTTATTTTGTGAAGATGGTTTCTTATTTTTTATATCTTTTTTCAGGAACAAGAACTGATGAAAATAGTTGGCATAAAGTATGAAGTAGGATTACCTACCCTTTGCTGCCTTAAACTTGCTTTTCTTGATCCTGACACTGGTAAACTGACGGGTGGATCATTTACCATGAAGTAAGGACTATTGAAAGAGGCAGTGGTTTCTTAGTATTGTAGATTGTTTTTCAAGATTCATATAAATTTGAACTTTTAGATATTTTTAGGTATGTGACCTAATCAATTTGTTTCTATTTGTAATTAGATACCATGATATGCCTGATGTTATAGATTTCCTAGTCTTGAGACAACAGTTTGATGACGCAAAATATAGGCGGTGGAACATAGGTGGGTAATTTATTTAGAAGCCATACATGTTCGTAATTTTTTTAATCTAATAAATTATTTACTATTTTTAATAATTTAGAAAAAGATAATCAGAGGAATCTTCTTGCCATTTGTGGGAACGTTGATAGCAAAGTAAGATATGGTGTCAGGTATTTAACAGTGTACCCTTCAATGCAAGGATTAAGAGTACTGACCCCCTGCATAATCAAAAATCTGTGTATAACTTTTAATTCCCCCAAGAGTTAACTACCAATAGCTTACTGTTGACCAGAAGCCTTACTGATGACAATTAATACATATTTTATATATGTATTATATACTGTATTCTTAAAATAGAGTAAGCTAGAGAAAAAATATTATTAAGAAATAGTAAGGAAGAAAACATGCATATACAGTACCGTATATATCAGGGAAAAAAATCCACGTATGAGTGGACCCACACAGTCTAAACCTGTATTGTTCAGGGCTCAGTTCTCCTTTTAATATAGTTCATGCTGAAATTCTGAACATTTTCTCTCTCAGATTTGGTAACTCATTAGATTGTTTATAGCTATTTCTTCAGCTGTTTTATGTGTTGACTTAAATTTTCTTTTAAAAATATAATAATTCAAAGTTGAAGCAGAAGATGTCTTCCAGTTCAAAATGTTTAATAATTTGGACTGGGGCCAAAGCTAAACTGACATTTTCCTTTCATTTGTTTAATCTGTTATAATCTTTAAACTTAATATTGTAATCAAGACTCAAAGAAACTTTAAAATTCTTAAAAGATTCCAGACATTTAAGATGTATTCATTTATGTACACATGGATGTGCAGTTCATTAGAGTTGGGTTTTTTGTTTTTGTTTTTGTTTTTTAATTTTCAAATAGGGGCACTCTTTGGAGTGGTACATATATGGCATATTTGGTTTGAAAAACCACATCAGTTGATATGCCGGTCCACCTCTCTTCCAGTGCCATTGGAAGGCATTGGCATGGTGATTTGTCTTGTTTGGTCATGGTAAACTTAGAAATTTACATATGTGTGCTCCAAAAAGAAAAATTAGAGAAATACAGTTTATCAAAATTAGGGACATGGGAGTTATTAAAAAATTTACATTCCATGTAAATTCTATTACACCATTTTTCTGGAAACTTTGAAAGGTATGTTCCATCATATAAGGAAATGAACCAAGGAAGAGAAAGACCTGGAATCCCCTCGCCTCCACCAGGAAACAGAAAATCCAGAACAAGAAAGAGCCGAAATGAATTCCCAGTAATAAATAGTCCATAGAAGTCTCAGGATAGCATCTGTCTAGCAAGATCTATAAAATGATAATTCAGAAGATGTTGTCCTCTAAGAGCAGTCTTTAGGAAAAAAAGAAAATGGAACAGATGAATTATCTAATGTGTTTGACTTTGTTGGAAATTAAGTTGAGGAATGTTTTATAATTTAAGCCTTTAGAGAATGTGGGAAGACTTTATAAATACAGAGAAAACCAACCACAGACAGTGAAGCAGTTATTATACAAAACTATAGAAGAAGGGAATTGTATGTTTGGCTTTGTAGCAAACATAGTGCTGATAGAAACAAAATAGATTAAATAAAATACACATAAATTGTTTATACAATTATATGGAGAGGTCAGTACTTAATGTCTAAAATTAATGAGTGAAGCTGTATACTCATTTAGAAGTCTAAATAAATTCAAGAAGAAATCTTTGCAAGAATTAGAGGTTTTTCTTGGTTTTGGTTATAAGCCTTTGGTACACTTGGTTGTTTAAACTATTTGAATGTGTTACTGATAAATTTTATTTTATATATTTTTTTTTGTTTTAGAGAGCATGAGTAGGGGCGAGGGGCAGAGGGTGAGAGAGAAGAATCTTAAGCAGGCTGCATGCTCAGCATGGAGCCCAACACAGGGCTTGATCCCATGACCCTGGGATCATGACCTGAACTGAAATCAAGAGTCAGACACTCAGCTGACTAGGCCACCCAGCCACCCCTAAATTTTATTTTTTTAAAGACATGCATCTGCCAATAAAATGCAGAACAAATATTAACAGTCAGAATTTAGGAATATTCCGGAAATGAGCTGATAACCTATGTCTTCAGAAATGTTTAAAGTTTACTCTGAATGGTGTACTCTATTCCTTGCTTAATTTCATTGTTATTCTGTAGTATTGTTTGTTGAGGTTAGACATACATTATCCAGTTCCTCTTCTTTAGCATAATGTCATCAGTGTGTGTAAGATCATAAAAAATAGCTTTTTGAAACTCATGTTTACTGTAGGGTTGTGGTGACATCAAGAATGCTGTTTATTAATTATATGGTAGCTTCTCACTAAGCTTAGTGTCACTAATATATATGCATCTGAAGAGCAAGTAGAGATCTGATCTGGTAGTAGATCCTGTTTACTGCTTAACATTGGCTGTTAGAATGCTTGAATCTGCATTTGGGTCCCAATGCATACCCATTCAAAGTTAGATATAATTCAGCAACATGCACTTGTGTTCTATTAACTTACTCCTGGCTCCAGTTTCCGTTTGTCATTAAATTTCTTTTAATTTTTTTTAGTTTTTTTTTTTTTTTTTTTTTTTTTTTTTTTTTTTTAGTTCATTTTATGCTATATGTCTCTCTAAACTTCTAAATCTTTTTTTTGTAAAAAATGAGAATATAAACAAATGCTTGCTCTTTTGGGTTTGAGAATGAAACTTACTCAGATGAGTTCTAAAATACCTAATTTGTTCAAAGTCACACAGATAAGTTATTTGAACTCAAGTCCTTCAGACCCTAACCTATGCTGACCAGGAGAAAACCACTCTGTACTGTGAAAGCCAAGGAAGAGGAAAGAGGGGCAGAAAGGAAGACTTGATTTACAGTTTTCATATGACACAGAAGGAAGTTGAGAAGATAGCTTATTGGGTCTATTGGGAAAGTAGTTTTAGTAACATGACAGTAGCTGAGTACAGTTGGGTAAGGAAAGAGACAAAAGGAATGATGTCTAGTTTACAAAGGTTAGTTGTTTTTCTTTTTGTTTCTTGTTTTTATAGGAAAGGGAAAGTGAGTATATATAGGAGTGTTACAGCTTCAGGGTGATTGACATGAAAGGGACCAAACAGATTGGATGTTTTATTTTTGTTTCTAGGCTGGAGTCTTGATTGTTGGAGGAACTTGCCTATAGGAAACAAGAAAATAAAGATAGACTCTAAATACTTGTTGGGTAGAAATTATCTAAACTGTGCTTTTATTTGAATGAAAAGTTTGGGCATAGTCCTAATGATGAGCTTAAAATTCTAGAATGGTAAAAATGCTTAAGAGTGAATTTCTCCTGGCCCTAATAAATATAAGAAATGGTACTGGAAACTGGTAAGTCATATTGATGTGTTTATTAAATAAGTGTTTTCTTAAATATTACTAATTTTATTTATTGTTTATTTTGGAATGTGTAGGTCACTTTTTATATGTTTTCTGAAATTATACAGGCAGTTTAGATTTGGGTAAAAAGGAGTAAGTACAGCATCAGTACATTTCAGAGTAATGAGATGGCTTTTATTCTTATCCAGGTGACCGTTTCAGATCAGTCATAGATGATGCCTGGTGGTTTGGAACAATTGAAAGCCAGGAACCTCTTCAGCCTGAGTACCCTGATAGTTTGTTTCAGTGCTATAACGTTTGGTAAGGGAGTGTTTGTTGTATTTTAGTTCAGCTTGAGTTACTTTTAATATTTTCCCCCATCTGTTAATAAAGTGACAAAGACACTTCTTTTAAACACTTAATGTGATTTTGTAAAACTTACAACACAATATTTAGATTTTTTAATGTAAGGATTTTCCTTCCTTTAAGCTGGGACAATGGAGATACAGAAAAGATGAGTCCTTGGGATATGGAGCTTATTCCTAATAATGGTAAGTGTATGTTAGGCTTTTTGTGTCTGTGTTACAAAATTAGTTTCTTAAATAAGGAATCTGATTTGCTGACTTGCTATTGCGTAGGGTTGTTATGAAGAGCAAACAAAATATTCCGCAGTTATTTATTGCACACCTGCTATGACCTTGGATTGAAGGTAGAGATGGCATAGCATTGAACATGATAGACATAATCTTTGTCCACTTGGAATTTATAATCTTACAGTGAAGATTGAAATTAGTTAATTATAGCAAAATATGAAAATGTTTTGCTAATTATTGTGTCCTCCTAGAAGGTGAGCATTTGGGAGCAAAAATTTTTTTTTGGTAACTCCAGCGGAACGCTTAAGACTATAACATAATATTAAGATTCAGCCTTTTGAGTGAGACAAATACTCATACCCTGTCTCTGCCATCTTCTATCTGGTGTCATCTTGGCAAGTTCCTTTTTTTTTTTTTTTTCTTTCTTTTTAAATATTTATTTATTTTTGAGAGAGAGAGCGTGAGCAGGGGCCGGGCAGAAAGAGAGGGAGACACAGAATCTGAAGCAGGCTCCAGGCTCTGCACTGTCAGCCCAGAGCCTGACACGGCTCGAACCCATGGACCGTGAGATCATGACCTGAGCAGAAGTCAGACACTCAACTGACTGAACCACCCAGGCAACCCTTGGCAAGCTCTTTAAAAGACTTAAAACTTCAGATTTTTAGGACTTCAGCCTTTGAAAGTAGGTAAACTAATACAATACAGGGCTGTTGTGAGAATTAAATGCCATCATGTGCATAAAGAGCTTAATATAGAGCCTGACACATGTAAGGGCCTCCAAGAGTAGGTAGTTTGCTACTAATAACAACTGTCTTCTTGCATATGGCCTGATATATATTGCCTTAGGATTAGGGAGTCAGATTTGGGCAGTAAGCAGATCTCTTCCTGGAACTGAAAAAAAGCCGGTGTGGGTGAAGCCTGTAGATTGCATTTTCCTTCTACCTCAGTGCCCATTTTTGTTTCTATTTTTAAAAAGATATCGCACACATAAGTGTATATGCATAAAAGGACTTAAAAAGCTGTATATTCCAGAATATTAAGAATGATTATTTATAAAGGTTGGGGATTTTTCCCAATGTGTCACTTTTCTTTTCAGGTAAGAATAAAGACTTTAAAAAACAAAAGGGAGGAGCTCTTGTGACATAATAGAAATAATCATTTATAATGCAGTTGTTCACTAGTTATTGTATTCTCAAAAGTCAGAGAAAAGATAACTTGGAAATTTAACCCAGCTGGTAAACCTTAGAGATGAGAAAATCATGCTCATACATTATCTAAAACTAATTCTTTCTCAAAATTATCGCTTTGAAAATTTAATACCAATAACATATTTTTTTATCTCACTACTAAATTAGAGCTGTTTGAAACTATAAAATATCTTATACAACTTGTAACATTGTTACATGGCTTATCTTCTGATTTTATTTATCTTGTAAGCTTGAGTTTGAAGTCACATTGGACTATATATGAGAGAAGTGATGCTAGTCAGTGTTGTAATGCTTGGGGTATTTCTTGAAATGAATTAGTGGCATTAATTAATACGGTGTTTCCTACCTAAATTTAGCTGTGGGTGAAGGGGGTGATTTTTGTTGGTTTTGTTCTGTCCTGATATATATACACACATGCACCTATGGAGTTTAATTACATTTTGTAGAGGAAGAATTTTGTATACAAATAGTAGCATATTTTCCAGTGTTCTCTGATGAAGTCTAGCTCAAAGGAAAAGGTACTTGGCAGATTTGTAAATTTTGTCACCATCACCTCCTAACGATACTGTTAAAGATTCAGGTATGCAGAAGGCATGCCTTCATCATTTAAAAG